>NC_067478.1:44272649-44572649 GCF_947179515.1 Apodemus sylvaticus | reverse complement strand
GTTATTGCTATTGTTTCTTCTTAAGAAAGTGTTTTATCTAGTCCTAACAATGAAGGTCAAGGTGAAGTGTAGCTGATGTGTCCTCCTTAGAAGACTCCATGCAGAAGAAAAATAATTGGTTCTGGCAAAAGGAGTCCCTTTCGTTGCTTTTTTTTGGGGGGGGGGGGGTGAAAAACTCCTGTTTATTAAGTTCCAGGGGTTTTTTTATTCAATATATTTTTTATTTACATTTCAAATGCTTTCCCCTTTTCTAGCCCCCCCCACTCCCCGAAAGTCCCATAAGCCCCTTTCTCTCCCCCTGTCCTCCCACCCACCCCTTCCCACTTCCCCGTTCTGGTTTTGCCCTATACTTCTTCACTGAGTCTTTCCAGAACAAGGGGCCACTCCTCCTTTCTTCTTGTACCTCATTTGATATATGGATTATGTTTGGGGTATTCCAGTTTTCTAGGTTAATATCCGCTTATTAGTGAGTGCATACCATGAGTCACCTTTTAAGTCTGGGTTACTTCACTTAGTATGATGTTCTCTAGCTCCATCCATTTGCCTAAGAATTTCATGAATTCATTGTTTCTAATGGCTGAATAGTACTCCATTGTGTAGATATACCACATTTTTTGCATCCACTCTTCTGTTGAGGGATACCTGGGCTAAGCATCTGGCAATTATAAATAGGGCTGCTATGAACATAGTAGAGCATGTATCCTTATTACATGGTGGGGAATCCTCTGGGTATATGCCCAGGAGTGGTATAGCAGGATCTTCTGGAAGTGAGGTGCCCAGTTTTCGGAGGAACCGCCAGACTGATTTCCAGATCAAGAATTGACAAATGGGACCTCATAAAATTACAAAGTTTCTGTACGGCAAAGGACACCATCAAAAGGACAAATCCGGGCGGCGGCGGCGGCGGCGGCAGCAGCGGCAGCAGTGGCTGCTCCAGCTGAAGGGCCATCAGCAGTGGAACCAAGGCGTCACAGGGTCCAGTTAGGCCCTGCGCCCACGACCACTGACCTTCGCTGACCAGCCGGACAGCAAGCAGCTGCAGTTGTGCGGCGCCTTTCCTGCACGGAGGCCACTTCAGAACTCGGCCTCCCACCAGTCAGGAGAGGAGGATCCATCTTGGTTCCGTACTCCAGGAATCGGACAGACTGAGGTACACAAACATAATCCGAGGCCAACACCGCGGTGGTCTGAGCCCGACGGGCGTTGGCCTGCACCCAGGCCCTGGGCGGGTCGGGGGGCCATCGGGGTGCCAACCCAACCAGGAGGTTTTTTGCCCAGGCCTGCGAGCGCGCCGCCGCCATTTTGCCTGCAGGACGACAGAGAGCTCAGGCGGGCAGACCTGTAACAGGCATAGCCTAAGGCTAACAAAGCGGGGGTCCAGGCCCCAAAAGGCACAGGACTGACCCCAAGAACTGGGCGGCTTGGTGGGCCATCTGTGAGTCAACCCGCCCAGGTGATTGTTAGCAAAGCAGACTCTCCCGGCGCTTTCAGGGAGCGCGGGCGCACACGCCCGCCATCCTAGTCACCTGGCAAACCCAATTAACAGTCAAAGCCGTAGGGGAACTTTGCTCGGACCTTGGCCTCCCAGGCTTTTGCCTGGACTCAGGGACTGGGCGACCAGGCTAACCTTGTGTGCGATAGCCCGGTTGGCAGATCGGCTGCCCAGCGGAGTGAGCGGAACTCAGGGGAGGTCACAGTAGCATACACCGTCGGCACTCCCTGGGAGTGCACACAGGCTCCATCTGCTCCACAGACACAATCTGGGGCAAGGCCTCAGGCAGAAGCCCTTAGCTCTACTCTCTCCGCTTCCGGATCCAGATCAGTCTGGGCGGCAGCATTACATCTCCAAGTCCTGCAAGTGGCTAGCTGGGCTTCCGGGCGGCCAGCTGGGAGAAGTCAGTGTGCTCCAGTGAATCCAGCGGGCCCCAGCGGGAGCCTTCGGGTGCCTGCTTTGGGATCTGAACAGCCTGGGCAGCAGCACACTGTCTACAAGCAGTGCAGGAGGTAAGCTGTGCACCAGAGGCCAACTGGGAAGGGGCAGCTTGCACTGGTGAGTCCAGCACTGACAAGATAAACTAACACCAGTGAGATCTAGATGGCAAAAGGCAAACGCAGGAACGTCACTAACAGAAATCAAGGCAATATGGCAACATCTGAACCCAATTCTCCTCTACCAACATGTCCTGGATACCCCATCACACCAGTAAAACAAGATTTGGATTTAAAATCACTGGTCATGATGCTGGTACAGGAACACATGAAGGTCATACATAAAGAAATTCAGGAGACAATGGATCAAAAGGTAGAAGCCCTTGCAAGGGAAACACAAAAATCATTGAAAGAAATCCAGGAGAATACAAAAGCCAACAAGGAGGAAATGCAAAAAACACTTAAAGAAATACAGGAGAACTTTGCTCAACAGGCTGAGGTCATGAAAGACGAAACACAAAAATCTCTTAAAGAAATACAGGAGAACTTTGGTCAACAGGCTGAGCTCATGAAAGAGAGAACACAAAAATCTCTTAAAGAATTACAGGAAAACACAAACATGCAAGTGAAGGAGCTAAGCAAAACCATCCAGGATCTAAAATCAGAAGTAGAAACAACTAAGAAAACTCAAAGGGAGACAACTTTGGAGATAGAAAGCCTTGGGAAGAAATCAGGGGACAGAGATACAAATATCAACAACAGAATACAAGAGATAGAAGAAAGAATCTCAGATGCTGAAGATTCCATAGAAACCATGGACTCAACAGTTAAAGAAAATGCAAAATGCAAAAAGCTTGTAACCCAAAATATCCAGGAAATCCAGGACACAATGAGAAGACCAAACCTAAGGATTATAGGCATAGATGAGAGTGAAGATTTACAACTTAAAGGGCCAGCAAATATCTTCAATAAAATTATGGAAGAAAACTTCCCTAACCTAAAGAGAGAGATGCCCATGAATATACAAGAAGCCTACAGAACTCCAAACAGACTGGACCAGAACAGAAATACTTCCCGTCACATAATAATCAAAACACCAAATGTTCTAAACAAAGAAAGAATACTAAAGGCAGTAAGAGAAAAAGGCCAAGTAACATATAAAGGAAGACCTATCAGAATCACAGCAGACTTTTCACCTGAGACTATGAAGGCTAGAAGGTCCTGGGCAGATCTCATGCAGACTCTAAGAGAACACAAATGCCAACCAAAACTACTATATCCAGCAAAACTCTCAATCACCATAGATGGAGAAACTAAGATATTTCATGACAAAACCAAGTTTACCCAATATCTATCCACAAACCCGGCCCTAAAAAGGATAATAGGAGGACAACACCAATACAAGGAGGGAAACTTCACCCTGGAAAAAGCAAGATAGTAACCTTTCATCAAACCCAAAAGAAGTTAAGCATTCAAATTTAAAAAATAACGTCAAAAATGATAGGAAGTAACAATCACTATTCCTTAATATCTCTTAACATCAATGGACTTAATGCCCCAATAAAAAGACACAGACTAACTGAATGGATACGTAAACAGGACCCTACATTTTGCTGCTTACAGGAAACACACCTCAGGGCCAAAGACAAACACTACCTTAGAGTAAAAGGCTGGAAGACAATTTTACAAGCAAATGGTCTCAGGAAACAAGCTGGAGTAGCCATTTTAATATCAGATAAAATTGACTTTCAACCCAAAGTCATCAAAAGAGACCCTGAGGGTCACTTCTTGCTGGTCAAAGGAAAAATACAAAAAGAAGAACTGACAATCCTGAACATCTATGCCCCAAATGTAAGGGCACCCTCTTTTGTAAAAGAAACTTTATTAAAACTAAAAGCACACATTGCACCTAACACAATAATTGTGGGTGACTTCAACACTGCACTTTCCTCAATGGACCGATCAGGAAAACAGAAACTAAACAGGGACACAATGAAACTAATTGAAGCTTTGGACCAATTAGATTTAACAGATATATATAGAACATTCTATCCTAAAACAAAAGAATATACCTTTTTCTCAGCACCTCATGGTACCTTCTCCAAAATCGACCATATAATTGGTCACAAGACAGACCTCAACAAATATAAGAAGATCGAACTAATCCCATGCCTCCTATCTGATCACTATGGAGTAAAAGTGGTCTTCAATAGCAACAGAAACAACAGAAAGCCCACATACACGTGGAAACTGAACAATACTCTACTCAATGATACCTTGGTCAAGGAAGAAATAAAGAAAGAAATTAAAGACTTTTTAGAACACAATGAAAATGAAAACACAACATACCCAAATCTATGGGACACAATGAAAGCAGTGCTAAGAGGAAAACTCATAGCCCTGAGTGCCTCCAAAAAGAAAATGGAGAGAGCATACATTACAAGCTTAATGACACACCTGAAAGCCCTGGAACAAAAAGAAGCTATTTCGCCCAGGAGGAGTAGAAGGCAGGAAATCATCAAACTCAGGGCCGAAATCAATCAAGTAGAAACAAAGAGAACCATACAAAAAATCAACAATACCAGGAGCTGGTTCTTTGAGAAAATCAACAAGATAGATAAACCCTTAGCCAGAATGACCAAAGGGCACAGAGAAAGTATCCAAATTAACAAACTTAGAAATGAAAAGGGAGATATAACAACGGAAACTGAGGAAATCCAAAAAATCATCAGATCCTACTACAAGAGCCTATACTCAACACAACTGGAGAATCTGGAGGAAATGGACAATTTCCTTGACAGATACCAAATACCAAAATTAAATCAGGACCAACTAGACCATCTAAACAGTCCCATAATGCCTAAAGAAATAGAAGGAGTCATAGAAAGTCTTCCAACCAAAAAAAGCACAGGACCAGATGGCTTCAGTGCAGAATTCTACCAGACCTTCAAAGAAGAGTTAACACCAATACTCTTCAAACTATTCCACAAAATAGAAACAGAAGGAACACTACCCAATTCCTTCTACGAAGCCACAATTACGCTGATACCAAAGCCACACAAAGATCCAACAAAGAAAGAGAACTTCAGACCAATTTCCCTTATGAACATCGATGCAAAAATACTCAATAAAATTCTTGCCAACCGAATCCAAGAACACATCAAAACGATCATCCACCATGATCAAGTAGGCTTTATCCCGGGAATGCAGGGTTGGTTCAATATACGGAAATCCATCAATACAATCCACTACATAAACAAACTCAAAGAACAAAACCACATGGTCATTTCATTGGATGCTGAAAAAGCATTTGACAAAATTCAGCATCCCTTCATGCTTAAAGTCTTGGAGAGAACAGGAATTCAAGGCCCATACCTAAACATAGTAAAAGCAATATACAGCAAACCGGTAGCCAGCATCAAACTAAATGGAGAGAAACTTGAAGCAATCCCACTGAAATCAGGGACCAGACAAGGCTGCCCCCTTTCTCCTTATCTTTTCAATATTGTACTTGAGGTACTAGCTCGGGCAATTCGACAACATAAGGAGGTCAAAGGGATACAAATTGGAAAGGAAGAAGTCAAACTATCATTATTTGCAGACGACATGATCGTCTACCTAAGTGACCCAAAGAACTCCACTAGAGAG
This sequence comes from Apodemus sylvaticus, assembly GCF_947179515.1. Classification (NCBI taxonomy): domain Eukaryota; kingdom Metazoa; phylum Chordata; class Mammalia; order Rodentia; family Muridae; genus Apodemus; species Apodemus sylvaticus. The sequence goes on along the minus strand of NC_067478.1, from coordinate 44,567,072 downwards.
CTCCTACAGCTGATAAACAACTTCAGCAAAGTGGCAGGTTATAAAGTCAACTCAAGCAAATCAGTGGCCTTCCTATACTCAAAGGATAAGCAGGCTGAGAAAGAAATTAGGGAAATGACCCCCTTCACAATAGCCACAAACAGTATAAAGTATCTTGGGGTGACTCTTACCAAACATGTGAAAGATCTGTATGACAAGAACTTCAAGACTCTGAAGAAGGAAATGGAAGAAGACCTCAAAAAATGGGAAAACCTCCCAAGCTCATGGATCGGCAGAATCAATATAGTTAAAATGGCCATTTTGCCTAAAGCACTATACAGATTCAATGCAATACCCATCAAAATCCCAACTCAATTCTTCACAGAGCTAGAAAGAGCAATTATCAAATTCATCTGGAACAACAAAAAACCCAGGATAGCTAAAACTATTCTCAGCAACAAAAGGAAATCTGGGGGAATCAGTATCCCTGACCTCAAGCAATACTACAGAGCAATAGTGTTAAAAACTGCATGGTATTGGTACAGTGACAGACAGGAGGATCAATGGAACAGGATTGAAGATCCAGAAATGAACCCACACACCTATGGCCACTTGATCCTCGTCAAAGAGGCTGAAAACATCCAATGGAAAAAAGATAGCCTTTTCAACAAATGGTGCTGGTTCAACTGGAGGTCAGCATGCAGAAGAATGCGAATTGATCCATCCTTGTCTCCTTGTACTAAGCTCAAATCCAAATGGATCAAGGACCTCCACATAAAGCCAGACACTCTGAAGCTAATAGAAAAAAAACTGGGGAAGACCCTTGAGGACATCGGTACAGGGAGAAAGTTTCTGAACAGAACACCAATAGCGTATGCTCTAAGAGCAAGAATTGACAAATGGGACCTCATAAAATTACAAAGTTTCTGTAAGGCAAAGGACACCATCAAGAGGACAAATCGGCAACCAACAAATTGGGAAAAGATCTTCACCAATCCTACATCAGATAGAGGGCTAATATCCAATATATATAAAGAACTCAAGAAGTTAGACTCCAGAAAACCAAACAACCCTATTAAAAAATGGGGTACAGAGTTAAAGAATTCTCACCTGAAGAACTTCGGATGGCGGAGAAGCATCTTAAAAAATGCTCAACTTCATTAGTCATTAGGGAAATGCAAATCAAAACAACCCTAAGATTTCATCTTACACCAGTCAGAATGGCTAAGATTAAAAATTCAGGAGACAGCAGGTGTTGGAGAGGGTGTGGAGAAAGAGGAACACTCCTCCACTGCTGGTGGGGTTGCAAATTGGTACAACCACTCTGGAAATCAGTCTGGCGGTTCCTCCGAAAACTGGGCACCTTACTTCCAGAAGATCCTGCTATACCACTCCTGGGCATATACCCAGAAGACTCCCCACCATGTAATAAGGATACATGTTCTACTATGTTCATAGCAGCCCTATTTGTAATTGCCAGATGCTGGAAAGAACCCAGGTATCCCTCAACAGAAGAGTGGATGCAAAAAATGTGGTATATCTACACAATGGAGTACTATTCAGCCATTAGAAACAATGAATTCATGAAATTCTTAGGCAAATGGATGGAGCTAGAGAATATCATACTAAGTGAGGTAACCCAGACTCAAAAGGTGAATCATGGTATGCACTCACTAATAAGTGGATATTAACCTAGAAAACTGGAATACCCAAAACATAATCCACACATCAAATGAGGTACAAGAAGAAAGGAGGAGTGGCCCCTGGTTCTGGAAAGACTCAGTGAAACAGTATTCAGCAAAACCAGAACGGGGAAGTGGGAAGGGGTGGGTGGGAGGACAGGGGAAGAGAAGGGGGCTTGCGGGACTTTCGGGGAGTGGGGGGGCTAGAAAAGGGGAAATCATTTGAAATGTAAATAAATTATATCGAATAATAAAAAAAAAAAAAGGCAAAAAAAAAAAAAAAAAAAAAAGGACAAATCGGCAACCAACAAATTGGGAAAAGATCTTCACCAATCCTACATCAGATAGAGGGCTAATATCCAATATATATAAAGAACTCAAGAAGTTAGACTCCAGAAAACCAAACAACCCTATTTAAAAATGGGGTACAGAGTTAAACAAAGAATTCTCACCTGAAGAACTTCGGATGGTGGAGAAGCATCTTAAAAAAATGCTCAACTTCATTAGTCATTAGGGAAATGCAAATCAAAACAACCCTGAGATTTCACCTTACACCAGTCAGAATGGCTAAGATTAAAAATTCAGGAGACAGCAGGTGTTGGAGAGGGTGTGGAGAAAAAGGAACACTTTCATTGCTTTTGCTATTGCCCTTTCTGTCACCAAACAGGGTCCCTGTACCCACCAGACAGGTACTTATTCTTTGTTGAGTAAAATTTCTTAAATGACCATCAAGACAAAGGCAGCTAACAAAGCCATTGCAAGACAAGGCTAGAAAATTGAGCCTCTGTTACACTAAGCCTTGGAAGATGAAAGTGTGCTGAGTTGGACAAGCTTGTATCTCTGTGAGTCTCTCCTTTGGCACACACATCATACGTGGATGCAAATGGGAATAAAGGAAGGAGCCTGACTTGTACGTAACATCAAGCCTATGGCTTGTGAGGGGACCTGAGTGGTCCCAAAGATCAAACCCACACAGTATATAGAGGGGGGCCTTGGCTGGTACACAATTAAAGCAGTTATTTATTATTTTACTATAAATTTATTTAGTTATTGTAAAATTATTTAGTTAAGTTCATTTTTAATTCTCATATGTAGGCTGGGCTTTTCCTGAATTGCTCGGATGTGACTGGATCATGGAGAAGTTATGGATGATGGCAAATGTGGACTGCTTCCAATGGACTTCCTTAGATACGGCACTGGGAAAGCAACAACGCTCTGTGCCCAACTCAGTCTTCTCTTCATGTTTCTTTAGTTATTTACTATTTATTCCCTAGAGAATATAAATCACATTTGATTGAGAGTGAGCCTAAGGCCCCAGTCCCTGGGTTCAGTCAATGTCCCGTGGGTAGCAGACCAAAGCTGGCTTCACGGGAAGCATGCTGATCCTTTCTCTGAAAGGGACCGTGGGAGCTGATGTGGGATGATGCTCATAGAACTGTCAGGTTGATGTCACCTCTGTTTCTGCCCTGCAGTCATGCAGTCACTGACAGCAGCTGACCTGAGGGGACTATTACTGAGTCAATATTGACCCTTTCCTGGAATGACCCAGCAATCAGGGCTACCAAGAGAGGTTTCAGGGGCTTCCAGTGCCTCATATGGAGGGCACCTTCCCCTAGGATGTCCCCCAAAAGTGAAAGTTTTGAGAGATATCGGAACCCAAATCTGACCTTTAATCTGAATTAAACAAACAAACAAACAAACAAACAAACCAGAAAGTCCTCCATAGGCTGGGAAATGTGCAGTGTTAGATGCAAGAAAATGATATCAGGTGGTCTGCAGTTTTAAACGTCACAAAGGTCAAGGGTGACTCTACAACTTTGAAAAAGTCCTAAGCATTGCAAACTGTCACATAACTTGTAAAGTCAAGGAATCCGGTTCCATCCCATCAGCTTCCTCACTAGCAATGAAAGAAAGGAGCATTAACCAAAAGACGTGCCTTTAGATGTAAGTTTAAATAAAGCACCTCTACAGAAGATGAAAATTCTATGTAATTTCACATAATTAAATGGAGCTATTTTGTCACGCTACAATTTTCTGCTGTGCTCCTTATGTCTACAATTTTGATGTTCGTCATGGACTTGGATGGCTTATTTCCGGGAAGGCCTATTCACATTTGTGGGGTGTGGATGGTAATTACTCACCTACCCAAAACCAAACAAGATGCTCCCAGTTCTCAGTCAGAGGACAATCTTGATTTTTTTTTTTTTTTTTTTTTTTTTTAGCAAACAGGGAATGTTCTTTAAATTTGAGCAGGAAGAGTGACGGCTTTTCAAAGGTCACTGCTTTTTCTGTCTGTTCTGCCCTTTCTTCACAGTCCTGCTTTTGGTGAGAATTTGATTGAGCATCTTGACATGAGCATTTCTAGAAGGCTGCACTGGGCAACCCCCTTCTGAAGGTTACTTCTTACTACAAGCAACAGTGTTTTCAAGAGTGTTTCATTAGCAAACTTTTATTTCCTTGTCTCTTCAAACACAGTATTATAAGGAATGTCAAAGCCAGAAGTCTTGTGTGTGTGTTTTTTTTTCTCTTCTCATCTTCGTGTTCTTTCATACAGATAAAAGTTTCAAGTATCTAGGCTCTCTGTGGAGACAGTATTCATATACTAAGGTCTGTGAAATCAGAAGTTGGAGCCTACTTGATGAGCCTTATATAAGTATTGCACTGGACCAAGAGGATTATAGAAATCTAGACAAGGTCAAATTTATGCTTGCCAAGACTCAGTCCAGTGAGACGGAAGCAAAATGGCATCCTAAGGTTTCCCTTTTAAAATAGCATCGACTCTCTTAAGTCTGAAGCAGTCCACACTTAAAATATGAAGTGATTAGCAGTATAAATTCTATGATGATTTGGAAAATCGTGTAGGTGGCTTATTATGACTGGCACACTTGTACAACCCCATACTTTCTGCAGGTTTTGTGGTTTGGCACTGAGCGTCACATGCTCCCAAGGACAATCTCGCTGATATTCTTTTGTTGAGAGGAAGCTGACAGGCCTAGAATTCGATATGTGGACCCAGGGGGCCTCAAGCTCACAGAGATCCACCTGCCTCTGCCTTCTAAGTGCTGGCATTAAAGGTGTGTGCCATCATGTCTGACTACTAATATTCTTTACTCCACGGATAAGGAGACACACACAGGTGGTAAGCTAGACATCAGCAACAGTTCATACATACTTGGACTTGCCCACAAATGCTCTTCTCACCAACGAAAACCCCAAGGTGGTGGTTTACAACCAGCCTCCCTCCTTGCCACACTCGCTCTCTCCTGTTTCCCTCCATTCCTTTCTCCCTTCCTCTCTGTTGCTGTTTTTTTATCCATCCTGTGCAGTAGGATTTGAGCGGTCTTCGTTAACTTGCACACTTATGTATTAACTATAATGAAATATGTAATTATCCTAAGTTTGAAACAAATAAGACCAATGATGGAGAGAAAAATGTCTCGCCAGCATCCTGAAGACACAGGATAAATGGCAAGGGTCTGGAACAGACTACTGATACCCACAATGGTCTGTAGAGTTGGCCAGATCATTGACTTTGGCTTCACTGTTGACTTGGGAAAGGGAATTGAGAGGTGTGGACAGGCCAGAGATCTGATTCTTCCTTAAATCAGATTATTAAGCAAGAGGTATTGATGAAAGAACAGTTCTCCTGATCTCTGATTGTTTTATTTTTGTTTTTGTTTTTGTTTTGTTTTGTTTTTGAGATGGGGTATCACATAATACAGGCTGGCTCCAAACTTCCTGTGTAGCCAAAGATGACCTTCAACTTCTGACCCCTCTGTTTCTATGTCCTCAGTGCTTGTGCTCAAATTACAGGTGTGAACAACCATGCCTGATACTGATTTTTCAAGTATTTTCAAGCCAAGCATTATTGTGCATGTCAAATGAGTTTACCGCTCTATCTCAGATATAAATCATAATCTTTCCCTCACTATTTTTCCATCAAATCGTTTGGCTCGAACCGCTTACCCCAGAGTAAACAGATTCATTCGTCAAGAGCGTCCAATTCTGTGGCTGTCAGCTGAGACGAAATCCCAACTTGTTCACACTGAAGAAACAGGCTCCTGATCATGAGAGCCAGTCCTGGCAATCCATAGAAACAAATTTGCTCCCGCTCTGGCTTTCCCTGTGTGATTAGTAAACCTGTTGAAAGGCAAAGCCTCATCCAGGAATTAGTTCTGAGTAGGAGGCTATAATATGACACTCTGGGAAACATTTGACAATCTAATGAGCTCCATACAAGCAGTGTTAGCCTTTAGGTATAATCGCTCAAAGATGTCTCATGGTCTGTGCAGTTTGTGTTTTCATTAGGGAAGGTTTTGGTTTTCTGCAAGCCAGGTTCACTCTCCGCACTAATGCCTTAACCTTGAACTTTGGATTGTAAAGGCAGGCAGTCCTCTTTTCTCTGGCCCTGAGCGTTCTTACTCATTAGCTGCTAATGAAGCAACTGTTGTGGAGCTGAGTCCCATGGGACCCGTTGGCCTTGAGCTAAGAGAAAAATTTCTCAAAGACACAGACTGAATTCCCATTTCTAGGCAGCTACAGGCATATGTTTATCGCGGGATACAATTTGATCTTGAGAAAAGACCGAAGGTCTTTAGTGTATTGCTGCCTACAACTGCACTTGGACAAAAGAAGACCAAAGATGTCAAGTGCCAAGAACAACCTGTGGTACTGGGCATTGACCCATTTACCAGTGTTTTTCCTTAATGACAAAGAAAATTCTAAACAATCAAAATTTTAAAAAAGGAGAAAATGTAAAAGGTCTTGCTCAAGTGTACCATCTAACTTAAAAGTGATGTTTTGTTCTACATAGACTGCATTGCACAAGATTTTAAGTGCTGGTCTTGGTTTTCGTGGGTCTTTTTGTTTTGTGGTAATGGAACTTAAACCCAGGGCCTTGTGTAGGCGAGGAATGTGCTCTACCACTGAACCCTGACCTTCTGAAGTCTGGCTTCCCACAAGTGACTCTTATATTGCTTTCTTAAAAATAGGTAGGGCCCACTCCACCTCCACATCTGTCTAGAGTCCACAGCCTATGGATAGACAGCAAGAAGGACAGACTTGGGACGTGAGCAATGGCCCTTGGAGTTCCGGCCCTCTGCCCGCTGGGAGAGCGCACACGGAAAGTCCTCTCCTCATACCTTGGGAACAGAACTGTACTTGCACAATATGCACTAACAACCCTCCCAAGACTGGCTCCAGAGTAAATTCAAAATGCAAGCACTTCTGCTCAAAATGCATTAAAACTTACCACCAAAAAATAATGAACATTGAAAGCCCTTTGCTTTATTCTTTCTCCACTTGCCTTAGTAACTTTCTATTTGTTATTTAATGTTGTACCCCTAAGAAAGAAAACAATTAAAATCTCAAATTATTAGCATGGGTTTGGGATTATATTGTTATACAGGTTCAAATTCCAAAGTATATCATTCAGAAACCTATCACTGTGTACCTCACACAGCCTGTGTATTCTGTCCCTCCCAGAACAGAGGCCACTGCAGACACCCATTCTGTTGTGTGGCTTATCTGTATGTATCACGTATGTGTGAATTGATGGGCACACATACAGCCAACAATGTGGCTGGCTTGCTGATGAGCATGGAAGAAGTAGACTGAGAAGAAACTGAGGCTGCCCATCTCCCTCGCCCATCACTGTCTCCCTCCGAATGTTTAGTTGTCACAAAAAAAGAGTCTGGCTTTCTTGTCATTCTTCTCTTAGAAAGGATTTTGTACTAGCTTACATGTGCAGACTGAGCAGTAGCTCCGCCCCTCATGGCTTTCACCCTGTTTCTTTTTCTTCTCTTACTCAGTCCAAAATAGAACACATTTGTATTATATTGTATTGTATTGTATTGTATTGTATTGTATTGTATTGTATTGTTTTGTGTTGGTTGTGTTGTATTGTATTGTATTGTATTGTATTGTATTGCGTTACATTGTATCCTTGCCATCTCCCCACAACTAGAGGGTAAGGCTTGAGACATCATGCATGTAACACCTGAATAGGGAAGTAAGAATGTCAGACGTACACAGGCACAGTTCTTTTCTCATATGCTCCATGCAACTTTACTTACAAAATACAAACTCAAAGATAAAGTTACTAAGAATGTCTAGACTTAGAGCCACCACTATAGCTATCTTCCCGTCACTATAACAAAATGCACCAACTGCTTAACGGATCAAAAGAAGAAGAAGAAGGTTATTTGGGATCATAAATCTGAAGGTTCCAGTTTAGCATCAAAAGGCTTTGCTCTTGTCCTCTTGCAAGACAGCAGATCTTGGATGGAATGGGGAACAAGGAAAAACTGCTTACCTCATCAACTAGGCAGCAAAATCCAACAGGAGTAAGGGACAGGGAAGCACAGTGCCTTCTTAAGGTGTGCCTCCACTGTCTTAGGGGCCTACAAGGGAGGCCTCTACCTCTCAGAGGTTTTACTCTGCCCTCATAGTATCACTTTGGGTAGCAAGTCTTTAACATATGAAAACCTATGCTCTCTCACATAGTGTTCCCCCCATTTCCCCTCTCCCTGCCTCCCAGAGGTCCATGTCCATATTACAATGCAAAGCGCATTCATTGTATCTCCAAGAGTTGCCCAACTAAGTGCTCTGGCAGCTCTCAACAGTGCCACTTCCATCTGTCTGAGGTTCAAGGGGGAGCTCTGTTGAGACTCTTGTGAAGGTAGAATAGATACCTGCATCTATATAAGAATCAGTGACCGCACAGTGCAAACAGGAAGAATATTATTTTCTAAGAGCAATACTGACATGGAGCAAGACAGATTGCATTCTGAAGCTGCATGACCAGCATCTAGACACACTGGGGCAGATGTGGAACCCCAGAGGCTTGGGGAGCTCTGCCGTATGGCCCTGGAGCTACAGCACATGGACCTCTCTTGAGGTTGTTTTACTTGTTGTCTTTTCCTTTTGTGAGTGTCATGTGTTTCTGTCACTTTTTCCTTCCCGGGGACCTTACTACAGCTTTAACAGCTTGTGGAAATCCTGACATGACAGCATGTTTCCTGACATCTACGTGTTTCTCCAGAATCTCTGTAGAAGCTTCCAAGATCCACAAATCTAACACTTTTCATGACTGCGAATCATCATGCCTTGGACAGTGCCATGAGATGCCACCAGGCGGGCTATGACTGGACCTTTTCAGAGGGTGGGAGTAGAAGCCTCTAAGTGCCTTGCCTATTCAACACAGGCAATATAGACCATAGGGCAGTGATTCTCAACCTCTGGGGTAGGATGATCCCTTCATGGGTGTGGCCTATCAGTCATCCTGCATATCTGATATTTACATGACAATTCATAACAGTAGCAAAATTATGAAGTAGCAATGAAGAGATTTTATGGTTGCGTTCACTGCACGAGAAAAACTGTATTAAAGGGTTCCATCATTAGGAAGAATGAGAACCACTGCCTTAGAGAAACAGTCCTCAACATGTGGATACTGTAAGGCATGTGGGTTTTTTTGTTTGTTTGTTTGTTTTAATCAAACTGCGTAAATTCTCTGGCACAGGTTTGCATTTCTGTTCTCAGAAGCCTATCATAGACCTTAGGGTTGGGAAGATTTTTCTTTCTTTTTTTATTAGATATATTCTTTATTTATATTTCAAATGTTGTTCTCTTTCCTGGTTCCCCCCTCCCCCCAAAATTCCATAAGCCATCTCTTCTTCCCCAATCAATCCCCCGCCCTGCTTCCCTGTCCTGGTATTCCTCTACACTATGGCATCAAGTCTTTCCAGGACGGAGGGCCTCTCCTCCCTTTGGTGTCTAACAAGACCATCCTCTGCTGCTGATGTGTCTGGAGTCATGGGTAACTCCATGTGTACTCTTTGGTTGATGGTTTTGTCCCAGGGAGCTCTGGGAGTACTGGGTGACTCATATTGTTGTTCCTCCTATGGTGCTGCAAACCCCTTCAGCTCCTTGGGTCCTTTCTCTAGCTCCTCCATTAGGGACCCTGTGCTCAGTTCAATGGCTGGCTGAGAGTGCCCCCTTCTGTATTTCTCTCATGCACTAGCAACGCCTCCTAGGTGACAGCTATACCTGGCTCCAGTCAGCAAGCACTTGTAGGCATGGATAATAGTGTCTGGGTTTTGTAATAGTATATGGGATGCAATCCTGGGTAGGGTAGTCTCTGGATGGTCTTTCCCTCGGACTCTGCTCCACCCTTTGTCTCTGTATCTTCTTCTGTGGATATTTTGTTCCCCTTTCTACAAAGGACCCAAGTATCTATACTTGGGTCTTCCTTCTTCTTTGGCATCATTTAATATGTGAATTGTGTCTTGGGTATTCCAAGCTTCTGGGCTAATATCCACTTATCAGTGAGTGTATACCATGTGTGTTTTTTTGTGATTGGGCTACCTCACTCAGGAAGATATTTTCCAGTTCCATCCATTTGTCTAAGAATTTCATGAATTCATTGTTTTTGATGGCTGAATAGTACTCCATTGTTTATATATACCACATTTTCTGTATCCCTCTGTTGAGGGACATCTGGGTTCTTTCCAGCTTCTGGCTATTATAAATAGAGCTGTTATGAACATAGTGGAGCATGTGTCCTTATTACATGCTGGGGAATCCTCTGGGCATATGCCCAGGAGTGGTATAGCAAGGTCCTCTGGTGGTATCATGCCCAGTTTTCTGAGGAACAGCCAGACTGATTTCCAGAGTGGTTGTACCAGCTTGCAACAGGGCTGGGAAGATTTCTAAGATGGCATCCAGGCACCTTTCCTAATGTTTTCTATCTGAAGTAGTTGCCCTTTTAAAATTGGTACTAACAACTGCACCCTCCATGGCTGTAACTTTGTAAGACCTGGAGATTCTGCACTTTTGTCCATTGCCCGCAATGGATGCAAGTAAACTTGCCCAAAGCACACAGTAATATCCATACAACAATAGGATGTTTTACTGCCTGAAAATTTTTGCTATCGGATGACCTAGCCCTGGCCAAATGGAGAAGATGCTGCTAACTGTTGCTATGGCACGACTGGGAAGAGCTTCTCATCTCCTTCCCAGTAGCCTCCTCACGAGTCTTTATTGCTCACATTCTTAATCGCATTTTTAATAGCATTCTGATCTCCCGTGCCCCAAATGACATCACTCAGTAATCTCAAATGACTATATTTTAGGCTTTTCCTAGTCTTGACTTATATAACCTCCTAATACCCAATCCCAGAGACTCCTCCATACCACCATAAATCGCAGTTACAGCCATGACCCCACTATGTGCTACCGCCTTTCTGTATTAGTCAGCCTTCTCTCCTTATAACAAGATACGTGCAATTATAAACTTGCAAAAAGTAAAAGCTTATTTTTTTAATATTCTTTATTTACATTTCAAGTGATTTTCCCTTTTCTGGATCCCCCCTCCCTGAAAGTCCCATAAGCCCTCTTCCCTTCCCCTGTTCCTCAATCCACCCCTTCCCACTTCCCTGTCCTGAAGTTCCAATCTGTGTGGTCAAACAATCCTACTGCTTTTGGCCCCTCAAATAGCATCATATGGAAGAAGTGCATGAGGGTGGGGAGAAGACCATCCACCAGCCAGAAGGCAAAAAGAAAAAAATGGGGGAAGGGTTCTTATAATCCTATTTAACGAAGAACATGGTCCCATTGCTCATAGATCCTCTTATAGGTCCCACCTCTCACTGCCCAATGCCATCGCTGTAGAGGCCAAGCCTATGACACATACACTGTTGGAGGACATCCAAAGTCTAGCAGAGCCCTGGTGAGCACAGGCTCCTGCGAGGTAACAGTGCACACACTCGTCCACCTGGCTCTGGACAGACTGGCTGCTAGCTTCACCCCGTCTCTGTAACCACTGTCATGTGTAGCTTTAGCAGCATCTTTGCTCCCCAGGTTTTGTTTACCTTTATAGAGTAAATTAACACCTCTATTGCTCCTTGGGTCCCCCCAGCTCTGAAGATCTTATTGCATTTTAATACAAAACAGGTCTGAAATAAAATTTGCCATTTTCCTCCTAAATCTGTTCTTGGATTTGTTGCTGGAACCAAAATTCTCTGTCACTGGGGTCATAGACAACAGGATACTGACAATGCAATAATTGCTCAGTGTACACTTTTTACTGACTATATGGAAAATCTGCCTGTAGTCATATATTTATAGGATTAACCCATAACCAGTCTAAAATTTAACTTGGTTGTAGATTTTCCATATTCTATCCAATTGATAATACCTTTGTTTTAAAAAAATTAAGATTATTTTTAAGAAATCAAGAGAAAGGAGGGGGAGAGAGACAGAGACAAAGAGAGACAGAGATAGACAGAGATAGACAGTAGGTTTGGATACATGAGTACAGGTGCCTACAGAGGGCAGTAGTGGGCATCAGACATTCTGGAGCTGGATATGCAGTTGTGAGGGGCATAAGCAAGCTGGTAACTGAACTTGGGTCCTTGTGAAGATCAACAACTGTTCCCGCTGAACCATCCATCTCTCTAGTTCCTGACCATATACTTTGAAATTATTTTTTATAATAATCTTTAAGACTCTGGACAGAGGCAGAGAATGCCTCTATCCAACACTGACCAATACTCTTGAAAAGGATAAACACTGGCAATAGTAGCTAGTGGATTTCTTCCAATTGTCCCCAAATATGCAGTTGTTTCCTCTTCTTCCTCACGTCCCTCCTCTCCTCTCCATATATATGTACTCTTCCAAAACCTTAACCAAGGGCCTTACTCTCAGTCCATGTCAAGGCCACGTTGGATATTGCCTGGTTTGCATCTTGCAGGGATTGTAATTTGCCAAGACTTTAATTATGGTGTCTTGATATTTCCACTGCTTACCACTTCTGGCTAAACCATAAGCATGGTGGCAGCATTTGTAATTTTTTCTGGCACTTTCAGTTTCAACTAGGAACTAGGAAAGCCCAAAGGGGATTAAAAATAAATTGACAAAAAAACAAAGACAAACAGAATTTATAAAGAAAGACAGGAGCTTAGAGAATTTTACACCTCAGGGTGCTAGTTGGCTTACATTCCAATGAGATTCAAGTTGATTATTATTTGGGGATGACCTTCCAGGTCAGTTTCTCAAGCCTTTTTTTTAGGTGTGGTATTGTGGAAACATGAACATTTCTCTCTTGGCTGGCTAGGTCCATCCGGCCACTGACTGCTTGCAACTCCAAAGGAGATTTTTCCTTATTTCAGATGGCCCAGGCGCTGAAAAGAGCGGACTGCTTGTAATATAAATTCAGAAGGATACCAAAATAGCGTGGCATGTGTAAGTGGCCCAGAAAGTGTTATATCCAAGAAACAGGAAGCCAGGTTAGAATCCATCACGACGTTCTCTATCCAACTGCTCCCTGGTAAAAGCAAAACCACTCTTTTCAACACAACTTGGTTTTAGAGCAGTGCTTCTCAACCGACCTAATGCTATGACCCTTTAATTCAGTTCCTCATGTTGTGGTGCCCCCCCCATAAAATTATTTCATTGCTATTCCATAACTATAATTTTGCTACTGTTATGAATCATAATGAAAATATATGAAATGCAGGATATCTGATATGTGACCCCCGTGAAAGGGTCATTCAACCCTGAAAGAAGTCATGACCCACAAGTTGAGATCCTCTGTTCTAGACTTTTAAGTTTTTTTAAAAAAAAATGAAAATGATAGTAAACATGTAATTCAGAAGTGTTCTCTTTAATAGCCCTATTTCAAACACTATTAACAATTCAGCAACATCACATTAGACAACATCAATGCCAGACATGTGTAGAATATTGGTTGATCAAAAATTACTTTGATTTTTTTTTTGATGCACTTGACACTATGAGTTTAAAGCAGAGGTAAAACGAGCAATTCCTACTTTCAAAAGTAAATTAATTGGAGATATCAAGAAATATGCACCCGAATGATTAGAGGAAGACAGAGGGTAATATGTAGCCTTGTAAATGACAACACACAGAGGAGGAAGAAACCAGAGCCCTGTATAGAGAGGGGTGGATGTGAGGGAGACTTGACGGCTTGCATTGGGTTTTTGTTGTTGTCACTATCGTTTTGTTTTGTCTGGTTTGCTTTTGGGAACTTGGTTCAGAACCACATTTATTCCAACGCCATTTGTAAGGTAAGATATGCATTGAGTTTCAGATATTGTGGGTTACGCACATTATTCCTTTGGCTTCAAAAGCACGTGGCAGTCACAGGGATGAGGCCCCAAGGAGCAATGACAACTTGGAGCATGCTCAGTCACCGAGGGGCTCACAAACTTTGAAGAGCAGCTCATCCTTAAGAATCACTTCTTCAGTGGAATGAGGTGAAGAGAAATCTGTTTGACCCTCCGTGTCTTAGCTGCACATTTGTTCTCCCGTATTGAGCAGTAGAAGCGCTCTGTAGATGGACATCTCTTATCCTGGATATTATTTCCAGTTATTTTCATTTTAGCATTTTAATAAATTTGTCTATTTCTTGATAGTTTCATATACACACATATATACACACATATATTTATGTGTGTATATGTGTGTGTGTATGTATGTATGTTGTCTATTTCTTGACAGTTTCATATACATACATACACACACACATACACACATATAAAATGTCTTCTGATCACTCTTACCTCACACCCTCTCTGTTCTCCCTCCCATCTCTATCAACTCGACTCCTACCTCTATCAGTCCCTTTTCCAGATGCATGGCTTTGGGTTTGGTTTTGTGATATACTGAGTATAAGCAGGGTCATCTGTATGGAATATTGGATTGAGATTGGATAGATGGGGACCCTTCTTCATCCATGGCTGACTGTTGACAGGCCCATTCTTATGATACTCTTTGAAGTATAAATGTTTTTTTAAATTTAAATTATATGCTCTTATTTTGTTACTTATGTTTTTGATGTCATGATAATCTTTTGCCAAACTGAGGTCATAAACTGTTTCTTTTCTATTTTTTTTTTCCTAAAAGTTTTAGTTTAGTTAGTACTTACATTTCCACCATCAATCCATTTTGAGTTAATTTTAATCTATAGGGTGTGCATATGGATGTACTGTTGTCCCTGGACGTGTGGACACGCTTCTGGATCAAACTCTATATTAAATCCTTACACCAGCTCATAAGTTTTGAATAGCGTTGTTTTTTGGTCAGTTCTGAAATTAGAACATGTAAGGACCCCTATTTCATTATTCTCTACCATATTTTCAGTTACTCTAAGGATTTCAGTATGGCTCAGTAAGGAAAGGGGTCTGCTGCTAAGCCTGATGGCCACAGTTCAATTCCTGGAACATGGTAGAAGGACAGAGCCAACTCCTGAGCGCTGTCCTCTGATCTCCTCATCACCATGATGTCATCCGCTCCCTGCCCTCCTACACACACTAAAATAAATGTGAAAAATTAAGATGGTATTCTGAGCCTCTTGCAATACAGATTTTAGGATAAGCTTGTCAGTTTCACAAAGCAAGCAGTTAGCTGCCATGTTGATGTGAACTGTATCTCAGTTTGAGGAGTATTCCATTTTAACAAGGTTAAGTCTATATAGATCAACCAACGCACATGGCACTTTTCCAATAGCTTTGTTCTTTAGTTAGCTCTTGTGTTTTACAGTGTTCAAGCCATATTTTCCCTTCTTTCTGTAAAGTCATTCCAAATAATTCTACTTTTTTAATGTTTCAACCCCTTCCTTTTCCACTCTCCCCATCTTCTCCCACACCCTCTCAAATCAAATATTATTTTTTTGCTTTGATTATGAAAGGTAAATTGTTGAACCTAAAAAATGATGGTACTAAGTGAAGTAACCCAGACTGCATGTTCTCTCTCATTAGCAGGTTCTAGCTCCAAATCTTCAGATGTTAGTATATAGCATAGAGTGACTGCAGAAACCATGAACCGAAAAGGATCTACTTTAAAATGTATGTATACACATACATGCCATGATGAACATATGTGTACCATATGTGTGCAGGCTAGTGAGGAGTCTTATGGTGGAGTGACAGGTGGTTGTGAGCTGCTCAAAGTAGGTGCTGAGAACTGGACCTGCATCTTAATAACCATTCTTAATAATTGAGCCATCTTGCCAATCTCAGGGTGTCACTTTTTTATGTGTGGCTGAGTAGTATTCTATTATGTATATGCACATTTATCTGGCTACAGGTTGATGGACTACTCCCATTTCTTGTAATTATGGATGTTGGTTCAATATATACGGGAGTACAGATGTCGTGTTCACACACTGACTTTGTTTCCTTTCTATTATACCCAGTAGTTGGATAGTTGAATCACATGATAGTTCTGTTTTACATATTATAAGGAGGAACCTGAATACTATTTGCATAACGACTGCACTAATTCATATTCTCAACCTCTCTAATACTTTCTATTATTTCTCTGTCTCTTTTTGGCAAAAACCATTCTTACTGGTTGGAAATGGTTTCTTACTGGGGCTTTTGTCCTGCTGTTTCCTGTTGTTGAGTGATATCGAGCATCTTACATATACACTTGTGTGGGACCGTGAAAGACAGTTGGTAGCCTGATTGAGCAAGGCTGACTTCAGAGAGCCAGGAGAATATTCTACAAGGGATGGAACCAGTGAGCCGTGCTCCCAGATACTCAGTCTCATACTCCTGACTCCTCAACTCCATAATCCTGTGATCATCAGTCACACATAGGGCCAGGCCCAGTGTTCTGGCTGGACTCCACCTCCACAGTCACCTGGATACAGCCAGGTAACACAGCCCCCAGTTACCTGGCAACAGATAACCCAGCCCACTATAAAAGGGGCTTCTTGGCCCCTCCTCGCTCTCTTGCTTTTCTCTCTTGCCCCCTGTTCCCCCTCTCTCCCCATTCTTCTCCCCTCTTTCCACATGGCATGGCCAACTCTCACCCCTCTATCTTTTCTTTCTCTCTTTATTTCTCTATCTCTTTTCTTTTTCCTACTTTCCTATAATAAAGCTTTAAAACCAGGGACTGCCTCTTCTTATCAAAACCTGCGGCCGCTGCATCGGAGCAATGGAGCAGGTCTCAGCATCTCCAGCTGCCAGACCTGACCAAAGACTCTCCCGCCAGGCCAGGTTTCCTCTGCAGGTACAAGGGGCCCACACCAGAACCCCTGCATTCTGGGCAAGGACCTCCCCCCAGCAGGGAGCCTCACCTCTGCAGGTACTCTGAACCTCCATCCCTTTATGGGTACCCACCCCACTCACTTTCCCTGCACACTTGCTGGCTGTTTGCACGCCGTCTGTTGAGGAAGTTTAGCTCCATCGCCATTAAGAAGAGGTCACTTTCTATTATTTATGGCTCTTAACCTTTTTGGAGTTCTGGATTTGAACCATATAGCATATATATAGTTGGCAAATATTTTCTTCCATTCTGCTGGTCATCCTGTTGTTTTGATTCTTAGTTCCTTTTTTTGGTTTAATATACTCTTCTGTTCCTTTTCACCTTCATTTCCTGACCTTGCCAGTTTTTAATGTTCCAAAGCATTTTCCATATGCCTTCCTCCAGGAGTTTTATAGGTTCAAACTTTACATTTAGGTGATTAATCTGTTTAAAATTGAGTATTGCATCTGAGGAGAGTTAGGGGCACGTCTCACTCTTCTGAATGACGATGTGCACTTTTTTGCCACACTGATTACTCAAAAGTCTGGCCCTTCTTTATATTGTGTTCTTTGGATATTTGTTGAAAATTAGTTGACTGTATAGAAATAGCAGCTTATTTCTAGGTTCTCTCTGTGTTCCACAGTTCCGCTGTCTTCCTTTGTATGCCAGTATCATGCTGTTTCAATTACTGGAGCATACACATTACTGAAAGTCCAGATGTAAGACACATTGAGTGATATCAGGAGAGTTCATGCTTTTTGGGTTGGATTCGAAGTTCTTCTAGAAGCTGTTACATAAATAGCAATTACATAAATGCCTCAAGGATTCTCCACATGCCTATGGTACAGATGCTATTGTGCATAGTGAAGTCTGTCAGCTCCCCCATCATTTCCAAATGTTTCATAGCTTAAGCTTTTATGCTTGTAGATTCATTACATTTAAGCTCTGTGTTTGTGAGATGAGGTATAGATCTACAGCTTTTTTCCTCTCAAAATATTTGCTCTTATAGTATCTCTTTTGAAAACAATCTAATGATTTTGACCAGTTTGTACATTCACATGTACACTTCAAAAATCAAAAGGTAGAAAATTCTGATACTTTTCCTCCTGTGGTTCACATCACATACCATAAAAGGGCAGAGTAACCTCATGGGGAGCATAGCTCATCTCCTCATTCTAAATGCACCACCCACACATAGCCTTTCCAAGCTGGTGTGAGTATAGACAGTTTTTATTTTTCGACATCTTAAATTGCAAATTACTATTCTGTATTTAGTTGAATAAGAAGGTATTTTTTCAAGTACTTAGAAAATATTATATCAGTCAATACTTGAACAAATACTTTTATACCTTATTTTCTTTCATTCACAAATTCTTTGTTTAACATCTAGAAGTCAGGTTTTCCTTCATCCTTTGTATTTTGTTTTCTTTTGAGGGTAACAAAAGTGGTGCAATGGGTGAATGCCCATAGAACAGTCTCAGAAGCAGTCTTTTTTTAAAAAAAATATTTATTTATTTATTTATTTATTTATTTAATGTAAGTAGCTGTCTTCAGATAACCAGAAGAGGGTGTCAGATCTCTTTACGGATGCCTGTGAGCCACCATGTGGGTACTGGGATTTGAACTCATGACCTTCGGGAAAGCAGTCAGGGCTCTTACCCACTGAGCCATCTGTCTAACCCCAGAAGCAGTCTTATCTTAAGTGGGAAAGCATGTGGATATGAGACTCAGTTACGAATCCATAGGGGACCAGGTAATCCAGATTGCCTAGGTGTGTTCTTAGAACAGCAGGGGAAGATTTCATGTACATTGAAGATAAGGGTGAGATATTTGCAGTTTGAAGGATATAGCCACTAACCTACCAGGGTGTCAGGCAGCCACCATCAATGAGCAAGAAGCAAAGAAATGGATTCCTTCCCTGGGATACAGTTTAGTGGAGACCTTAACTATGTGCACTCCTGAGAGAGAAGATGCCCATGGCTCTAAGCCACCAAGATTGTGCTGGTTTGTTACAGTTGCCTTCTGGCCTCCACAAGAGGAACACTGTTTCTCTGCCTTAGAGTCTGAACTGCCTTTCTCAGTCTGTAAATGTTCAGAGTTAACTTATTCATGTCTAATATTCTCTTGACATTCTTCTCATAGTGTGTGCTCCTTGTTGCTTGTTTTCTGTCATCCAGTGAGTCATGTTAGGGTGGGCATACACACACACACACACTCACACACATATACACATACATACACACATACACACATGCACACTCATACTCACACACATATACACATTGATACATATACACACTCACACATACACACACATTCACACACACTCACATACATACACATATAAACATACACACACTCACACACACTTACATATATACTCTCACACACATATATGCCACATATACATACTCACACACATATACACACATGCACACACACTTCTCTCACACCTCATTTTTCCAAGTTTACCTCTTTTTTGGGTGTTTTATAACCCCCTGCACCTCATTACTACTAAGACCAATGTGGAAAAAAAAGTGTTCCCTGTTTTCTTATAGGAGTTTTATGGTTTCTGGGTTTTCATTTAAAACTTAGTCCTTTTTAAATTGAGTTTTTGCATGATATGTGTCATATTTTTTTATTAGCACATGGATACCCGGGTATGCCATTGATATTTTGAAGAGATGATTTTTTTTCTATTATCAGTTTCTTGTACAAATTAGGAAACTATATATGCATTGTCTTATTTCAGGGCTGCCTTTCAATTCCATTGACCTATGCATCTTTTCTAAAGTACAAAACCATACTGTCTTGGTTGTTTGTAGTATAATTTATTAGAAGGTAAGGCCTCTGTGGAGATTTTTTCTTATGCATCTCTATCTTGTTTACTTCAGATCTTCCTGTGGTTTCATATACATCTTAGAATTGCTTTAAAATTTTTTTGATAGACATTTCAGTAAATTTGTAGATAGCTTTGAGTAGCATTGACATTTTAACAATTATTTTAACACATGAGCATATTGTATCAGTCCACGTATGCTTTTGTCAGCTTTGTTTTCATTTATGTTTTCTAGTTTTTCAACTTAAAAATAATTTACCTCCTTAATTAAGTTTATACCCAATATTTAATTTTAGAATGATATTATAAGTGGGATCATTTTCTTAATTTATTTTAAAATATGGAACTTTTGCTTAATTTATTATTTGTTTGTGTGTGTGTCTGTGTGTGTATGTGTGTACACACACACATGTGTGCACACATGCATGCACACCTTCCCTATTTCTTATGGTGTAAGCTGTGATACCTTGCATATGGCTATAATCATTCCAGGAGTGTATATCTCTTCTGTAAGTCCTTAATTTTTTGATTTGTTGCTCTGTAGGGATGTTAGATTTGGTCATATTCCTTGTATGCATTATTTAAGATGACTGGTAGTTTTGTCCTCCAATATGTTAATATTGTCTGCTATGTTTATTGATTTATGTTGCTGAGTAGTGCTGGAAATTTGGATTCAGTGCTGTGTACATGACAGGCAAGTACTCAGTTAGTGAACTATGACTCAGCCTACATAATTGATCTATGTGTATCTTGAGCCCTCCTTTTACCCCTGGGATAAATCACACTTACTTATGGTATATGATCTTATAGATATATTGTCTATAAGAGTTTGGCTTACTCATGTTTTTTGGGGGAATTCTTACATTGTGTTCATTAGTGGTATTAGCCTTTAATTTTTATGTATTATAAAGTCATCATTTGGCTTTAGTATTACAATAATGCTGGTCTTGTATTATGAGGTTAGAGGTGGCTGACCATTTAACTTATTTTGAGAGGAATGTGGGGAGGATTGGCATTAGTTCTTCAAACGTTGTTAGAATTCAGCAGTGTGGTCAACAGGTCATAAGCATTTCTCTGGTGGGAGATTTTTCTGTGCAGATTCAATCACAAATTTGTTGGTGGTCCATTCTCTTTTCTATATCTTCAGTTGTATTGTGTATAATCTGAAGAATTAATTTCTTTTAATTCAGTTTATTGAGATAAAGTTCTTCACAGTAGTCTTCTGATGCCCCTGTTTCTGTGGAATCAGTCATGATACTGTAACTATTTTATTTAAAAATATATCCTTTTTTTCTTTTAGTTTTAATGAAAGTTTTCCAGTTTTACTTTGAAAAAAAAAAGCTAAGCTCGGTTTGTTCATTTTTATTTATTTTTTCTTCTCACAGTTACTTTTATTTTCTCTGCTTTCTCCAGTTTCTCCCAGTTTCTTAAGATATAAAGATACACTGTTTGAGACATTTCTTTATTCATTTCCAGAATCACATATATCTCTTTGTGGGAGGTTGATGTGCATATGGATGGAAGTCAGTGGGTGACATGATGAAGTTTAATCTTTTTTTCATCTTGTGAGGCTGGGTCTGGGTCTTGGATTTTCAGCTTGACAGAAAGAGTTTTTAGCAATGTAGCTGTATCACCAGCCCACTTTTTTTTGCATTAATGTATAAGGTAGCTTCCATACACTCTTAGAAGAGTTTCACAGTTTACTGTTCCACAGTTCCACAGTTTTGTATAGAATGCCCAAGTTTCCGTTCTTTCCTTATTATTTTCCTTTTGTCTTGTTCCTTGACACATCCAGTGTTCAATGTGCTCCTCACTTTCCACATATCTGTAAGTTTTCTAATTTCCCATTATTTATTTCTAATCTCATACAATTGAGTTTAAAATATAGACTTATAAAACTGTTCCTATTTTCAGATGCTATGAGGTACACACAAGAGATCCCTTACTCAAAAATATCCATCAGAAAAATTCTATAGAAAGCCAACAATTTCAGCAAAGTGGCAGTGTACAAAATCACCTTAGAAAAATCAGTAGTCCTCCTATACACCACCAACAAACATTGAGAAAGAGATCATGGGTATACTTCCGTTTACAGTACCATCTAAAACAACATTATATCTTGGAATTAACCTAATAAAGGAGGTGAACTATATCTACAATAAAAAAAAATCAAATCTTTAAAGGAAGAAATTGAGAAAGACCTCCTATGTTTATGGGTGGTGGAATTATTATTGTAAAAAAGACCATCTGACCAAAAACTGATTTACAGATGCAATGCATCTTGATCAAAATACTCACAACAATTCTTCAGAAAAATAGAAATAAAATCCTAAAATTCATATAGAACCAGAAAAAAACTGGATAGCCAGAGTAATTCTGAGATAAAAGACTATTGGAGAGATGCTATTCCTGACTTCAATGTATTTACAGAGCTTTTGGAATAAAGGACTATTAAAGAGGCATAAAAATAAACATATACACCAATGGAATACCAGAAGAGCCAAACATGCTCATTACTTCAGCCATGTGATTTTTGATAAAAAGACAAAACTATACATTGAGGAAAAGACACTTTATTCAACAAATTGTATTGGGGAAACTGGATGTTCACAGACAGAAGAATGAAACCCATAGCTATCACCCTGAACAAAACTTAGATCTAAATGGAACAAAGACTTCTGTTTGAATCTTGAAACACTAAAACTGCTAGAAGAAAACATAGGCAGTATTCTATATGCTATAGGTGCAGGGACAGACTTTCTGACCAGGACTTCACTAGCAAAGGATTTAAGGTCAACCACTGACCAATAAGACCTGATGAAACTAGAAGGCTAAGGAAACAATCAATTGAGGAAGCAGAAGCTCACAGGAAGGGAGACAATCTTTGCTAGGTTTTTATCTTACAAAGGATTAATATCCAGAATATACAATGGGCCCAAAAATCAGGGTCAAAGAAACAAATAACCCAATTAAAAAATTGGCCAGGTATCTAAACAGAGAATTCTCAATAGAAGTAATAAAAATGCCTAATACCTTAAAAGCAAATGAAGAAAATGTGAATTAAAGCAAGATTGTGATTTTATCTCATTCCAATCAGAATGGATAAAATCAACAAAACAAGTAAAAACAAGTGCTCTTGATATTTATGGGTAAGAGGAATCCTCATTCTTTACTGTTGGTGTGGATGCAGACTGGTGCAGCCATTCTGGAAATCAGGATGGAGAACCCACAAAAATCTAAAACTATATCTACCATATGACCCAGCTATACCACTCCTTGGCATATAGATGGGTCATATGGTAGATATATTTTTAGATTTTTGACATTCTACTCCACAGATACTTGATCAGAAAGGTTCCTGGCTTCCCTACTAACCATATCAAAATTGAAACAGTATGACTGTCCCTTTCATTGATGAGTGGATAGAGAAAGTGTTGTACATATACATAATGGAATACTACTCAGCTGTAAAGAAGACAGATCCCGGAAGTTTTCAGGTAAATGAAAGGACCTAGAAAAGATTATATTGAGTGAGAAAACTCAGACCCAGAGTGACAAACACTGCATATTCTCTTACATTTCTGGACTTTAGCTTCAAATCCTCAGATGTGAGTATGCAACATGGAGTAACCATAGAACCCAAGCAAATATGAAGAGACCGTAGACGTGTGTGTGTGTGTGTATGTGTGGTATAGGGGGGTACATGAAAGTGGAGTACAAGTGATATCCTAAAAGTGATATGAAGTGGGAAATGAAGTAACAGGGAGGAGGCAGACTGAACTGGATGGCAGGACAGAGGCCAGAAGGGGAGAAAAAAGAGCCAAGAGACAAATGATACCAATGCTGTTTGGTAAAACCTCAATTGCTTAAATTATTTTATATTTACCTAAATTATATACAATACATATAAATGTTTGTACACACACATTACACACACATTACACACACATACACACATACACACATACACACATGGAAGTTAATTATATATATATATATATATATATATATATATATATATATATATATATATAGTGTGTATGTGTGTTAATATATATGCTATTATATTAAGGTTAAGCCATTTGGGCTAACAATACTCCACCCAGGAACCATAAACTAACAAAAGCCCAGTACCAGGCACCTGAAACATCCTTTCAGATGTGTGATCAGGTTAGCCCAAGTGACTCCTAAAACAAAATAGCTTATAAATGTAGCCTTTGGTAGCCTCCCAAGGGTCAATGGTCAAGGGTCAAGGGTGGGCTTCTGTTGCTGAAGACAACACACTTATGCAAAGGACTCAGATGATTCAAGCTTACCTGACCTGAAAGTGTCTTTTCTGTGCTCTAGGTTCCATAATTCCAGTAAATACTATGGAGCTGCCCCTGGAAGGAAGCAATTAGATAGTTCTACCCTGCTCCAACACCTATGAGCCAGGACAGTGACCAATATGGCAAGATATGTATCAAGGTGTAATAAGCAGCATCCACATGTCAATGGTAACCAACACCTGTTTAATTGGACTTAAGGTCCATTTGACAGAGGCAAATTATGTGTGATACCGGAAACTTAGCCAGTTCCCCAGGGTTAGTGAGGTCATGGACCTTAAGAAAAAAATCTATTGCCTTCACTTTCTTATATCAGTATAATTCTAAATCTTAAATTTACATCCACAGGTAGGTGTAGCTACTACCCTCATCAAAGATGATTTTTTTCCATAGCAAATGGAGACCACCATAGAAAAATCAGAATTGGACATATTGCAGGTATCAATGGATTGTAGGGAGCCCAGCCCCAACAGATATATCTATATCATAGCTACTGCATCTATGGCCCAGGAACTCTTAAAAGAGAAGAGATGGAAAGATTGAGCCAGAATACCAGATACACTGGGGTTGCTTACTGTAGAGTCTAGACATGGAGAATCTGGTAAAACACAACTATATGTTACTTCGTCGTGAAGAAGTCTCTCCTATAAACTTGAACATGACCAGTCTTGCATGAACAAGACCAGAACAGTCAATGTGGACTGTTGGAATGTGCAAACAGCAATTGCAATGTTAATGAGAAATTGTTCATAGGGTTCCACCCCTAGACAAGAATTACAGGCAACTCTTGACTGCTAAGAGAAGGAAAAATTGCCACTCCCAGGCATGAGTCCTAGTATTTGTTGTTCAGTGCAGAGTGGTCAGCTATGAAATCATAAATACACAAAAAATGAAAATGAACTCAGCGTGATATATTTGTGCATACATGCATATATATGTATACATGTAACAATAACAAATAAAAAGAGGCAATCAAATTGAAAGTGAAGGGGCATGAGAGAGGGCAGACAGAAGAAAGAGAGGAGAGAGAGAGCAATATAATTCTCTTTCAATTAAAAACCCATTTTTAAAAAAAGACTTGTGAAATATGTTTTCTTGAGCTTTTCCCACTTATATTTAAAGTAGTTACTGATAGAGATGTCCTGGCAGTTTTTAGTTCGCGTCTTTATGGACTTGTCTTCTCCTTCCTTCTTTCCTTCCTTCCTTTTTCCTTCCCTCCTTTCTTTTTCTGTAATGCTATGCTTTAATTTCCGTTCTCTTTAGTTTTTAGTTTTAGTGGCTTCCACGAGTTTTACATAAAATATTTCATAGCCACAAATGCACATCTTAAGTCAATTTAATTTTGCTTGCAGATTGAAAAAGAACTCCAGAATTTTATGCCTTGGCGCTTCTCTCACAGTATGCTTCTGCTTCCATCATTTACATTCTATATTTTTACTCCTTGATGAACCTTCATTTTCTGTGTGTGCTACTGTATAATTAAAGTGCATTTCTATACTACCAATTCAGTATTAATGCAATTTGAATTTGATGGTAGCAGCTACCTTGTCAGTGACTTTTATGTGTTAAAATGTTAGGCAAAACGTGTCCCTGAAACACCTTACGCCATAAGGTGTTTTATTTTAGTTTTTCTATTATATGGCGTAACTTGGTGAAGTCAAATAGATCACAAAGTTATACCTCAGTCTTCTCCTTGTTTCAAGGCAGGCTAGTCCCCAGTGGATAACTTTTCCATATTGCTTGCAAGTTGGATCACTTGGGCGTTCTATTCTGTCCTGGCTTTTCTTCTTTGTCATACCAATTCCCTTCTTGTTCGTGTGAACTTGTAATAATGGAAACTGATTCATGGTTCCTCTGTTTTTCCCTACCAAATGCTTCACCTAGGAATTCTGAGCCCTCGGTGATGTGCTGTGCCCAGGAACTGACTTTGGCTTTGTGCCTAGTTGTATCACAGCAGTGTGCAGTATCCAGAGTTAGGCAAAATATACTCTGATTTAGAAATAATTTTGCTAGAGACAAGACTGATATTTTAGTTTTCTGGTCAGTATTAATTCTGGTATTTTTCTGCTCATTGTTAGCAATTCTGTTGCATGAAGCAAAGTTAGCATTTGCCATAACTCCAGCTCTATATTTTATATTTACCTCAATATAAAATAACTAGCCTTTAGTTGGTGCTAATTCTTCTTAAATTTTGGATGGTGTCCAGTCTTTACTATTTTATTGAGGATTTTCATTTTTTTCCCTGTAGCTGTTAGTGAGAGGCTGAGCTAAGTTGGTTGGGAATTGCCATCTGGATTCCCTTAGAGCCCAAATTCATGTCCCATTAGAAAATATTCTTGTGGTTAGCTTCAAACTTCAACCAGACACTGTGGTAAATTGGATAGAGGAGAGCTAGGAGAACTTGGTTAATGGATAACGATGTTCCACTGGTTAGGCTGAATGAGGGCTGGTGTAGAGCACAAGAGGGTGAATATAATTAATAACAATGCACTGAGAATCTTGTAGAACGGAGGATTGTGAATGTAACCACTGGAAGGAAAACAGCAGGTTTGAGGGTGTCTAATGGACACATGAGTCAGGGCAAGACATTGTTCTTCATAAGCTTACAATGGTTTCAATCATAAAATGTTAATTTAATAAAGACTTTTCTTAGCCTATAATTCTCTGATGTGTTTCATAATGCCAGAACCAAACATACATATTTGTCAACTTATGGCTTATCCCTGTGACCATCTTCTATCACTAAAGGTTGATAATTAGTTTTTGATATTTACATTCAATATTATAAACATTCACATTCAAGATTTATTTTTATGCTTCATGTGTTAATGGATATTTTTAAGCACTATTTTTATCCACAAGACTCTTGCTCTTGAGACCTCTGATTTATTACCTTTTATGTTGAGTATGCTGTGAAGTAGAAATTTTAAAGGTTTCTTTTAGCATCATAGCATTAACATATGACTTACATATCAAAATCTGTACTTTTTTGTATGCAAGATGGTAAGTCTAGCTATAACTACTTATTTCTGAAAGTGTTAATGTAATGTTCATCAGCTCTAAAAATTCCTCTTACCCTTTCTGATGATGATGATGATGGTGATGTAATGGTGATGGCGTTGGTGGTGATGGTGATGATGATGGTGGTGATGATGGTGGTGATGGGAGTATTGATGATATGTGATGATAATTACCAAGGCTAATTAACTATGATAACAACATTTTAGTAACTGTGCCATCTTGGCAAATCCTTAAACAATATAATACAAAGAGAAATATTATTTTGCATAAATAACTCACTTGATGCTTTGAAATATGTTGGGTTTAATTGTCATAGAGTAGTACTGTAATTAATCTTTATACCCTAATTGGTCCTTATCCCTTATGACTGCCTCTGATTATAGAGCCCATGACATCCCTTTGAGATGGTCAGGTTTCTCTAATTGTATTTGAGTATCATCTTAGTCTCTGCTATGACAATCCCTTCTCCTTGTGTTGTGTGAATTCTATGGGAAACTTGTCTCTGCTTATTTTTTAAGAATACTATTTTTTTTTAACCAGAGAGGCTACCAACACACAGTCTTTGTGATTGCTTTAAATTGACTCTATTATTTTATGCTCAAAAATCTTTCCAGAGGCATTGGGTAGCAACACTAGTGCTAGCATAATTTGGGCCTTTAGTAACATAAAACAAACATACAAAATGCTGTGGAGCCATGTTGTTCTTGCATGTTCCCTTATTTCCCTGTCAGGTGCAATGCCTCAGAACCACTCACCCACTTTCTTCAGACATGCCCCTTCTTCATGCCCTGTTTCATTCTTTATGATGTAATTCCCCATGCTCAAGCGTATTGGGTTGTTCAGTGTCCAGGACCTAGCTCATCTAACAAATAGTAAAAGCGAATAGAAATAACAGTTGCCTGTTACCATGGATTTAGGCCACTGGTGAACCCATCAGAGGAAGCTCTGGGGACGTGAAGTCCTGAGGAAATGTGCACTGTTAACATGGGCAGACCCAGGTAAAGAACACCAGAGCCTCAGACCTATGGAGAAAATGGCAAAGCCATCTCCCCAAGGTAAGACTCAGAGGAAACCTTCCCTCTGGTCCATGTTTGGGTGTTGACACTGTGAGCAGAATCTTTCTCCTCTGGGTATTTATGGCCTGAAGACCACTCCCTGACAGAGACTGGGCCTACCAAGACTCAACTTGTCTCCTTGATCTAGATGAACACCAGCAGCCCTGCCTACTTGTTACTTTGTATCTAATAACCTCACCTCAAGGTTCAGTTGTATGTAATAACTCCTCATTTTCCCTGTTCAACTCTAAACAACAAACATGCTGAGGTTCTGGAGTGCAGGGGTCCCTCCAGCAGAGAACCCAGACCACCTGCTTCCATATTTTCTGTCTCCGTGTTTTTTCTTCTTTCTCTCCCCACCCCAGGCAGGTTCGATTCTTCGGAAGCCATGAAAGGACATTGCACACTGGTTTTCTGAAAGTCCAGATGCTTACCTCTATCTAATATGTGAATAATTATTAAGTAATTCTAACTTTGAGTGTAGGACTCCACATTTTTCAAGCTTGTAGGTAATTTTATTATATATAGCAAATAATCTCTTTTTGGAAGTTTATCAGCAGTAAGAAAATTTAAGAAAATTTAAATTTGTTATAACTCATTATCACTGATGAATACATAAACCAAAAAAGTATGCTCAACAAAAAATGTTATTCATTGTTAAAAACATAATTAGGACCATGGCACAAGGCTCAACAACATGGGTGATAATTTTCATGATGTTAAAAGGCATAAGCATGTCTAAAAAAGTGACAAAGGTTTCATTATTCTACCTACATGGGGTCTCTAGAAGAGTCAAATTCATAGAGAAAAGGAAGGGTTGTATTCTATGAATATTTTACTACAATTTAAAAATAATGAATTTTATTTGTATTCTACCAGCTGGTAGAATATAAAAATAATGAATAAAAACAATGAATTTTAAATAAAAATAATGAATTTTATTCATTAGATTAGAGTTATAGACAAGACAGAGGTGTAAGTTTCCGAAAGAGCTTTGTATTATGCCAATAAGAAACAGAACAGGTTCCTGGGAGTATTTCTTGTGTTGACCAGAATGCCACATTTTAAGGCTGGATGTCACCTTTTTCTTTTTTGCTAGTATGAAAGGAGGAGGTGACATGATTTCCATCACTGTCCTACTTGAAACAGGGAGCTTTTGTTGGTTAAAAGTAGCATGGCCGACATTGTTTGCAGTAAGTTCAGTGTCTGCAGATCCTGAAAGCTATATTGGTTCTGTGGTTAAAGAGAGCTTTATAACCATGGAGTCAAATGCTGAGTCCTTCAAATGGCTCTGTGGTATCTGGAGTAGACAGCAAGTCAACAGACGCTCATGGTTATCTCCCTTTGTTTGCAACTGTTGAGTGTGGATGTACCCCCGCGGTGTTTATTACTAATTAGGTTATATTTATGCAAAGAAGAGGATTAGTCAAAATCACAGATGGCTGTCTGAAAAAGACTTTTCCCAGACAGGAGAAGTGGAACAAGTCACCGGTACAGAATGTAATGAAGGACAGCTTGGAAGAAGCCAAACAGTGATGAGCTTATAACTCACCACACACGAGACGTTCTCCAAATACATGGACCATAATGAGTAAGCCCCGAGCAAGGGGATCAAGTGGGTTGTATGGATCCCACAGATTTGGAAAAGGAGACGGCTAATATTCCTTAGGCCATACTGGAATTCTGGACCAAAATGCTCAGCTTACTCAATGGTTAAGTATAAACTGTGCAACCACCAAGCTGTGTGAGTTTCCTCTGGTTACCACTTGGTACAGATGCAGCTGCCTCACATCACTGAGAAAATCATAACAACTCAGTCCTGTCGACCGAAGAAATATAGATTCAAGGAATTTGCTCCTGACAGCATTTTTCAGAGTGAACCACTCTGTGGTCAGTGGAGGCTTCCAGCTGGAGTGCCTGAAAATAAAAACATTTCACAAGCATACACGGAGGATCTTAAAATAGTGTGTGTGGGGACCGGCTCCTTTGTTCTCACGGAGCAGCCAGCAACTTCGAGTGCTCAGTCATTTAGCAGCTGGCTAAGAATGAAATTTAAGAAAACTGACCATCTCCTTATGAGTATCCATGAAGGATGCATCTACCTCAGGTGTTTGGGATGCAGTCTATGCTTCCTCCTTTTTTTTTTTTTAAATATGTGAATGATGCAGTGTCTTTTAAGTGGAAAAAACGGTCCATCCAAAGTTTTCAAAGTGAGGCACTTTAGTTACACACACAAAAACTGAGAGAAAATGTTGCTTCCAGAGGGAAGGCAAAACCAATCTTCTGTTTAATTTCAGACTTTATAGGCAGAGACATTACCTACATGTTCCCAATGGACTCAGCCTTCTCCTGCCAAGCCATATTTAGCACAGTGGTATCCCACAGAGGGCTCCTGTTTGCAGAACCTTCTCCTCCTCAGAGTTGGATCAGGGGGATACAGACTTCTTTGTTTGTGCTGGATTCTCTTTTAAGCAGGAAGAAAAAAATGTCATTCTATCTTAGAAATAAGGACAAACAGGGCAAACATTTTTAAGACTATCTCTTTGTAATTAGCGATAATGTTGCATGACGCTGACTTGATAACGCATCAGTAGAAAGCAGTCATTTTGCTGGATGAGCTCGGTGGGGTCAGCTTCGTTTACTTTTTATGTGTTTCCGTTTCTTTCTCCTTTAACACTTATTAAAAATATACAACAGAAAAAAGAAAGCATCTTCTATAAATGGTGCTGGTCTAACTGGCAATCTGTCTGTAGAAAAATGAAAATGGATTCATATTTGTCACCTTGCACAAAGCTCAAAGTCTTGCAAAAGTGGATCAAGGACCTCAACATAAAACCAGTCATACTGAATCTATTAGAAGAGAAAGTGGGAAAGAGCCTCGGACTCAGTGGCATGGGGAGGAAGAAATTTCCTAAACAGAACTCCAATGGCTCAGGTTCTAAGATCAAGATAAATGGGACCTCATGAAACTGGAAAGCTTCTGTAAGCAAAGGATATAGCGAACAGGACATATCAGCAACCTACAGACTGAAAACTTTTGAATCTGAGTATAATGCTATGAATTTACCTCTCATAGTTTTGCTAGCTGCATCTCACAAAGGTTACTATGCTGTGTTTTAATTTTAATTGAATTAAATGTTTTAAAATTCCCTTTGTGCTTTCTTCTTTAGTCCTTTAGTTATTTAGAGGCATGCTTTATAAATGCCCAAATATTTTGAAGGCTTTAAAAAATTAATCTTGTTATTAATGTTAAACTTTGTTACCTTGAGATCAAGGAACATATTTTATATTCAGTCTTTTAAATATTTATTGGTACCTTGTGACCCCAAATATAAAATATTACAAAAGTATTCTTTTGGCCTCTTCCCCTATTACAACCCCCATACATAACTATTGATTTTGTATTAAAATGTCTTATGAAGAGCTTCATCAATGAGAAAAATATTATCAATTTACCAATTTACCTTTGCCCATGTATTGCCATTCTTTTCAGGATCTAATTATTTCCTGAAGACCTTATTTTCTTCTTGCCAGAGCTTTATATTAATATATTTATATTATAATTGATATATTATACAATATATTATGTTATTATATATCATCTTGTTATATTATAAAATACATATAATATTGTTATTTTATATTAATGGATATAGATACATTAATATATGAATATATTATATAGTATAATTTCCTGTGTTAGCATGCCTACTGATAATTTCATTTTTAGGGTCTTCTTTAATCATCCATTTCTAAGACGTAGGAGACCCCTGGTGTTTGGGCTCTTACAATCTTTCTGGGCCATAGATGCAGAAGCTGTGCTACAGATATATTCACTGGGACAGGACTTCCCAGGATCCATTGATCCCCGCATTGTGCCCAGTCATGGTTTTCTGGGATCTACTCCATCCTCTATAAAAAGAAGCTTCTTTGACAGGGTGTGAGAGCCACACTTATCTGTGGGAATAAGGATAAGCTACAAGATAAAGTAAGGAATTATGCTGTATCATTAGAATGGTGCTGGTACTCAATTCTCTTGGTCCATGACCTCACTAGCCCTGCATATGTTTGTATACTAGGCATGTTTGCCCTCTGTTAAGTAGGCCTTTAAGTCCATTTAGCAGCTGTTGGTTCCCACCATGTGAGTGCTGGT
Organism: Apodemus sylvaticus; assembly: GCF_947179515.1. Taxonomy (NCBI): domain Eukaryota; kingdom Metazoa; phylum Chordata; class Mammalia; order Rodentia; family Muridae; genus Apodemus; species Apodemus sylvaticus. The sequence goes on along the minus strand of NC_067478.1, from coordinate 44,534,964 downwards.
GGGAATATAGACTCTTGCCAGCCTCGCTACTGCTCTGCTACTTGGACATTCTATTACTTTTCTGTGATTGTTGCACTGGGCTTGGGTGGTTTTTTTTTTAAATGTACTCCAAGATATGTTTACCTAAAACACAAAGGTATGTTTTCTGTAAATATTCAGAGATTTCTTTCTGCATGGCTTTTTGTATTTATTTATGTTGAACTTGACATCCTCCTGTCCTGCTTCCATGTGTGCTTAGTTTTATACAAATTTTCCTTTTCAGAATCTTTGACTATCTTGGCTTTTTTCTGTACTCTGACACTAGCCTAGGAAGACTGCAAATCTTTTCTCAGCACTATAGGATGGAAATTATTTCTAGGCTGTCAACTGGAGATACTTTTATGTTGTTTGTAGATCTATGAAGGCCAGCAACAGGAAAAGCTAGTTATGCATAATCAGATCCTACTAACAGTGGTCTGGTATCCTTCAACTTTTATTTTCTGCTTGAGTTTATATTTAGGAGCTAGTAAATTAATAGGAAAGCATTGGTTCACACACAGGCAATATGGGCCCAAATCAAAGCTCCATCTAAATATATATTAATTGTTCAATCTATGACTTTATTCTTTCATTTTTATAACATCCATTGAAAACTGATCTATGCTGAGCACTGTGTGCTACTTTCAGTCTTGGCTTGTCATGTGTAAAATAGCCAGTCATATTACTTCTTCATGATATCTTGTAAGAAATGATAATGGTTTCTTCTACTTTTCTAATGATATTAAAATGTGACCTAAAAGACTCTCTCAATACAAGGACTCCATTTCATTGCTCGCCAAACCTGGCCTCCCCTGTGACTGACTTGGATATTTGTATTGTGGTAAGAGTGGGGTGCTGTGTCCTGAGCTTGTGCATGTACTCTAATAGAAGGGTGGAGGACAGGTAATAGGGGCTATGAAGTGTGAGTTGTATGTTGTTTCGAGCTGGTCTTTAAAGACTTTTTGGTCTTCAAAGAATTTCTGGCCTTCTATTCACTGCCTGTAATTTTTTTGTCTGTCGTGTGAGTAGGCTTGAAGCTGTCACCCTAAAGAATGAGAGAATGAGAGACACTGAGGGTTCATGCACCCAATATCATCTGACATCAGCCTTATTGTATGCAGAATCTATTTAATATCATATGCTGTTCTCAGCTTATAGAGCCAAGACCTACTGAGATAGGCTGAGACCAGAGTTTCTCAGTTGAAGCCAAATAAAGTATGTGTGTTGTTACAAGTCACTGTACCACTCTACTCTTTTAGGGTGATTCATTAATAACACATTCTAACAGATTTGCCCATATTGTTATAGAGATTGTAGAATAGGTGGTGAAAGTCAGCACTGTGCCTAATATGTAGTAGGAAATCATGGATGCTTAGAATTATTATTTTAAATATCATTGTCATTATCACAGAAAGACATGTCATATTGGAGAGCAAAATTACTTAACACTCCTGAATGCTTTCTAAATTTTGAGTTCTTTATATGTGATATTTCAATTGACATATACATATGTGTATATTTGTACATATGTAACTCACATTTACATATGTAGACGTAAATATGCTCATGTCAACATACCTACTAAAGATACAAAAGTGATATAATAGTTTAGTATACCATTTACATAGTGAAGAGAAAGCATGGCATAGTAATAGTATATACTATATACTTGTAAACAGGAAATCCTTTCTTCCAAGTTGTGCCAAAACACAGACAGTATCAAATATTTTATGTAGTCTGCTTTCCCCCCCCAGTAATCCTAAATTATAAGACAATGCAGTCAGGTTGACTATGTGGACTCATTGAAGAAGCAGCATAGAAAAATTTCATGTGAATATTTGAATATCTAAAACTGGATGAAGATTGGCTCTTTCAAGTCCCAGGTACTCGCATCCTTTCTCTCATGACACACAGCACACATTGTCTGAACGTTAATCCCATGTCTTTGAAAGACAATTTCATTACTTGAAGTTTCTGTTGTAATCAACGTATTTTATAGGTTTTTGTTTTATAAATGAGGTATGGTAAAAGATTAAGAATAATAATTATAAAATGGGACAGTGATAACAACTCAGTGGTACAACTGTTACTTTGAGCTTATGAGGTGTTTATTTCTGGAAATTCCTACTTAACATTTTCAGACCACAGTTAATGTTTGAGTAAATGAAAGTACAAAAAGCAAAGTTGCGTGGGGCGGGGTGGGGGGGGATAAGGGTAATCGTATCAGATAGTCCATCTGTGGATAGATATTTTCAGAAGTGTTATAAGTTAGAACGTAGAAGGCATTAAAGCTACGCTAGCCAAGTATTAACTTCTGTAAACCAGAAGTGCCTGGGCCTCTTCTCTCATCCAGGATTATTACTGTAAAGGTCAGCTGTCAGGCTGGTGAGATGACTCACTGGTTTAAGGCACTTGCCACCAAGTCTGATGACCTGAGTTCAATCCCTGAGACTCACGGTGGAAAGAGAAATCAACTTCTTCAAACTGTCCTCTGACTTCCTCATGTGCACGGTGGCATGAGCATGCCCACGCGCACACATGCACACATAGAATAAATAAGAAAAAATGTAATAAAAAGTTTAAACATTGACTTCATTGTGCAGTATATCTGTGAATGCACTGGTTAGTTCATGTTTTTGATTGATTGAATGGAAGATAAATTACCTATATTGTTATATATCATCAATTTTTTTTTAGTAAATAAACAAAGCTTAAACATTAAGCTTGAAATACTTTTCTCAGAGGAACTTCCCTGACATCTTCAACAAAATTATATTTCCTAGTTTGGGTCCTCATCATAGACTACATTTATTCTTTGTAGCACTAGTTGCGAATATTTTCAAAGAATTATTTCTGTGCTTCTCTCATTTAACTCAGCTATTCAGTGTCGACTACATTAGTTCAGGTACTTGGCTTCTAGTATAGCTTGATACTTTGTAGATAGAAGTCTAGTATGTGAGGGACAGAAAGACGCCCCTTGGATAGCAAAGTCTACATGAATGTGAGGACTTTGTGCTCCATGCACTCATAGGAAAAGATCTAATATCAGATGATGAAGATTGCGAAAGGCAAGGAGAAAACAGGAGAGCTACCAACTGTACTTCAAAATGACAAATTCCTTTTATGCTTTATTCTTTCTCTCTTTTATACTAAGGGGGGGGAACCTGTTTAAATCCAAAGTGTTGGGTGAATAACTGAAAGACGATTGTATTAATTCGAACACTAATTTGTCTCCGAGGATCAGTGTGTGGAGGACTTTTGTAAGGGACAGGTTTCCTTTCAGTATTGGATACACACTAATTTGGAACTCTTCAGTGTTGGCAGCCCAAAAGGCACATTCATAATACAGCAGTAAACCAGTGAATTCAGAGCACTCTGTGGAGTCATTGATGAGCCTGCACAAACACTGCCATGTGAATATTTAAATAAAACATTTAAAATTGAATCATCATCGATCTTTTGGCTTTCCAGAAATTCACTCCTTTTCTCTCAAGACACACAGCACACATGCGTGAATGTTGTCCCTTTAAATGACTTCATTATTGGACGTGCCTGTTTTAATCATCATTTAATCATTAAAGACAAGAGCTGGATGACCTTTAGCTTCAGTGACATAAATATTTCCAAGGAAACAGAGCTTTTGTGTTCAGGGAAGGGTGTGCCAGATGAACAGGTGTCTCTTCAAAATCATGAGCTCCCTTCCAAACCCACCAGGACTATAGTGTGTACTGAGTGCCATATGCATATGGGATTGTCCATTTGAATCCCACGTCTCAGGACTATCTATGAGAAGCCACAAAGTGGTATTCTATTGTGAACTATCAATTGTCTACATAGTTGGGCGATGTGACAAGAAGAATAAACAGGGCCTTTGACAGACACTTGACCTGGACATAATTTTCTTATGCAGTTCTTCTCAGTAAGTAACTAATGAGTCCTTGGTGATAGGTACGTGATAGTCAGCTGAGAGGAAAAACTAACCTAAGTGAAAGGAAGTTCCAGAAACAAAGCTCAGCAAGGAAAATATCACAAGCTAATGCAGCAGTAAATAGTACCTGTAGGTAAGAACCCTAGGTATGTGTTCTTTTTGTAAGCATGGAAGAACAGTATTTCTCAACCAGTGGATCTCAACCCTTTGGGGGTTCAAATGACCCTTTTGCAGGTCATATGTCAGATATCCTGCACATCAGATAATTACATTATGATTCATAACCAGCAAAATTACAGTTATGAAGTAGCAATGAAAATAATGGGGGTCACCAGAGCATGAGGAACTGTATTAAAGAGTCACAGAATTAGGAAGGTTGAGAACTGCTACTGCAAGACTCAAATCAATATAGACCAAAAGGGGCACTGGGAGAGAGGTGCAACCATCTCCAGCAAATAAGCAAAGTTGCTGTAAACCATTAAACTCTGAAAAGCACATGCTAACGAAGCTGTCTATTCATCCTCATATCTTTGGTTCTTTTTATATGACATTTAGTTATTATTTATGACTGTGCTTAGAGAAGGCAGCTGGTAGAGTTAAACTACCTGCACTCTGTGTTTCATGTTGAGTATTTAGTCATTGTTTCACCTTTTATACAGTCCTTGGCTCATACATGCATTCCACAGACTGCTGTGTTTATAAAAGCAGAATGAAGGCTGCAGGCTGAGGTCCTGACATCACCTTTATTGGAATCTAATAGTGGGCACTCTGCTCATCTGACAGAATGGTCCCAGCCTCAGGAGATAGGGACAGCAGGTCTGGGCTATGGTAAATTGCCAGCAGTGAATCTTCCTCACATTTAGATTTTATATTTCTGTCATTACTATATTTCTAGAGGGCCTGTTTCACATGACCGTTTTATTACTTCCCTTGACTTGCCAATGCTCCATCTCCCAGAGCCAGAAAAGGCATTAAACTATTCAGCTGGTCTTATCATCTTCCAGAAAACAATAAAGGCCCTTTGTGTGCCTTTAGTTAAATGTGTTCACTGTGCCAACAAGACAGGAGTTAGGCAAGTCTTATAGTCCAGGCTAACATCCAACTAGAGAGGATTACGGCCTCCTCTATTCTCCATCCCAGGTTCTGGAATTGACTTCCCTCCATTGCAGAGCACATATTTGGTTAATTTTAGTTATAGATGCCAGACTCCTCTTAAGCTTTTGCGTTCTTGATTTCAAACTCTTAAGCAATCACAAATTTGTTTTTGTTTAGCCTTTTTGAAAAGATGACCCAAAGTTGAAAAAAACAGAAGATGAAGCTGGTACAGATTGGAGAAAAAAAAATCATTAGGCTGTCACAATAATGTTGCTCTAAGTCATTTCTATATTCATAGGACGTTTATATACTTTAGGAGAATTGACTAGTTACTTGTATAGTCAGGGATGTGTACTATTGTAGTAAACACAATTGAGAAACCTTGTTGGGAGAGTGCTATGTAATTTAGGTAAAACCCTTTAAAGGTTTTATTTTTAACTGTGTGTGAGTATGTGTATATAGATAATTGATATGTACCCCAAGGGGGTCACAACCTACAGGTCAAGAACCATTGCTCTTAACTTTTGTGTCATATTTCCGGCTCATTAAAAACCCTTTTTTATTATTATAGTTTCAATGCTTTATTATAGGAGAGTAGGAAGAGAAAAGGAGATAGAGAATTAAAGAGAGAAAGAGAAGATAGGTGAGGGATGGCTATGACCATGTGGAGATGGGGGAAAGAATGGAGAGAGGGGGAACAAAGAGAGAGGGGAAAGAGAGGGCAGACAGAGATCAGAGAGGGCAGAGAGGGGCGAGAGAGGGCAGACAGAGATCAGAGAGGGCAGAGAGGGGCGAGAGAGCCAGTCAAAACCTTTTAAAAAGCAATTTAATCTTCTTGATTTGACTTTAAGAAATGTCATGCTAATGTCATGTCTTGTTTTATCTGATAGTCTGAATCATGCCTTGATATGTGGAGATTTAGTTAGTGAAACTGGTAGTTTCACCAAAATCTATTTTGCCTTTCCTCCTGGAAAAAGAGTTGTAGTTGGACATAGATCTGTGAACTAGACCATACCTTCCAGCCTCCCTTGCAGCTGAGTAAGTTCTTATTCATAGAATAGTTACAGAAGTGAAATATCTGGGTCTGAATATTAAACTCAGGTAAAAGTCCTCAGAACTTTTTCCAGGTTTACCTTTATCTGTGTTTCAGAATATAAGAGGACAGTGAGGCTGAAGGACCCTGAATCTCTGAGTTACTACATGTCATCAATCTGCCTCATTCAGGTTGTGCAGTTTCATATAGTTCTTTTATGTGAGAAAAGATCAAATTCAAAGGTTCATCAAACCAGTCAGGAGTGGTGGTGCTTACCTCAGATTCAAGCCTTTGGGTGGCTGATACAGTAGGATTGTGAGTTTGAGGCCTTCTGGCCTGCTTAGCAAGAATTTGTCTTAAAGCAGACAAACAAAGCGAAGATTAATGAACCCCATGGAATTTTTGTTTCTCATTGTCAGAGGAACTTGTCCATCAATGTAATGAACACAAGTATTATCCTGATCAGCCTTTGATGTATGCTGGTTATAGTTAAGATTTTGTAGTTTTAAATTTACATCAGGAAGTAGAATTTGAAATGTGACTTCACTAATTGGAAATAAAAAAACAAACCACCAATGCATATTTAACATGCCCATTTTCTTCTTGTGTATTCTTCACTGCTGATGAAATTGAGGAATCTTAGAGTATTTTATATTAGAATTAAAGCAAACATTAAGGTCTTAAAAGTTTATTTGGTTGCTGTCAATTGAACGCAAAAAATATGACTTTTGTCTCCCATTTTAACGTCAGTCATATATATATATACATATATATATAAATACATGAATTATAAATACTTCTATCAATAGGGAATATTATAAAGGAAGGTGAGCATTGATCAACATAGGGATGGCTTCAGAAATTATAGAAGCAGACATGCTGTGACATTCTCATTGAGGATAAGGTGGTGGAATGTTCAGATATAGGACAACAACTGAGATGTAATATTACAGAACAATGTGTAATTGTTCTGTACGATGTTCCATTTAAGAGAACAATGCATGAGAATTCCCTTGTGATACTCTTAACCGTGTGATCAGAGGAAGGGAGCGCAAGGCTGAGATAAGACTGCAATTTCATCTTTGAATTCCTTTCTTTGCTGCAGTATCCAACATTTAATGGAAGCCAGATGTTGACCTAGATATAATGAGTTTCACCCCTCTATCATCTGTCGTGCAATCAGCAGTGAGTGCATCCACATGAGTATAAGTATGTACATCTGTGAGCTATGCAGGACAAGCATAAGAGACCACGCTCCAAGGCTGCTTCTGGAAAGCAAAGGGCCACTTACATCAGAGAATGAGCAGCAAACAGGATGATCATTTTTCAATTCTGACCCCTTAAATATGTCTCATGGCTCTGAGACTCAAACATGACATTACATTGAGAATTAAAAAGTCATTAGAAAGTCTGATATAAGTCTACCCACCATGGGTGTTTTCAGGTTCAAATGAAGCTGTGGGATTTATCACTTTGAAATATACCTGAGCTAAAAGGAAAGCACTGGGTCAGAAAGAAATTCAAATCCAAATGTAAACATGACTTATCACAGAACACTTCAAGAACGTGTGGGGATTTTGTATGCCGATACTACAGCCTTTTTCCTGGTAAACTTGGGAATTATGAAGAAGCCTGTGGGCTTCAGCCTCTGGGGTGATGTCTATGATTGTGAGATTGTTCCAGAACAGACCACAAACCAGGTTTATTCCTGAGAATGTCACCCTTGAAAAACAAAGCTCTGCCTTAGTTTTCTGTTGCCATGCTAATATACCATGTTCATAGCAACAGAATTATCAGAACACTTTGGAATTACAAAGAAAACTCTGCAGCTCAGTTCAATTCTTGCATTATCTTCATAGGCTGATGTAGATATTTGGTGAACTGTTCATCATTGAGCTACAATTGGGATTTTCTAGGGGAACATTTGTTTAATGATTGTACATTTGTATACAGTAAGGAATATAGCTAGGACCCCTCTTAACCCTCTCTTCTGTCTTGACTGTAAACATTCACCCGAAACATCCATCCTTAGTCCCTTTTTAAATTAAACAATGAAGGCGAAAAGACAATATATTGGGCTGTATGAGATGACTCAACCTACAAGTGTTTGCCGTGTAGGCCTGGAGTTTGGTTCTAGGAAGCCAAGTAAAAGCTTGGTGGGCGTGTGATCACAGCACATATGAGGCAGAGAGAGGATCCTCCTGCTCCCTTGCTCCGGCAGCTTAGGCAAAACAGTGAACTGGGTTTAGAGAGAGCCTGCCTCAGTATATTAAAACAGAGTGCATCCAAGGAAGACACTGATGTCAATCTAAGGTCTCCACATACGTACCTATGTATCTCTCAGAACATGTGCACATATATATTCACACCACAGACACACACATGCACACGCACATGCACACATTCATAATAAAGAAATGTGAAAAACAAATTTACTGAGATTGTAGAGTGAAAACTGAAAGGAACTTTTTTACTCATGTGATCACTGAGTGACAATGAAACCTGTTGCACTGGGGGAGGTAGTGGTTAACTTGGCACAAACCTAGACATATTCAGGAAGCAAGAAACTTAATTGAGAAAATGCCCCTAGGTGACTGGCCTGCTGACAGGTCTGTAGGGCACTTTCGTGATTAATGCTTGAGGTAGGAGGGTCCAGCTTACTGTGAGAAATGCCACCCTGGGCAGATGGCTCTGGATGAAAAAAAAGCAGGCTCAACAAGCCATAAGGAACAAACCTGCAAGCTGCACCCCGCCATAGCTCATGCTTCAGTCCCTGCTTCCTGCCTTGAGTTCCTGCCTTCAATTCCTGCCCTGGCTTCCTTGGATGATGACCTGAGATCCAGAAACATACAATGAAATAAACCTTTTTCCTCCCTGCATTGCCTTTGCTCATGGTTCTTTATCATAGCAATAGAAACCTAAGATACCTGCTTATCTCTGGGTTTTTAATCATGTAAAAAACCACATTTTTACATCACATTGAACTATATATTCATAACTTTATTTATATACATTCAAATAGGGGGGTGAGATTGTTTCAAACACCTGTACAAAGAGGTACAGTTTGTTCTATACAATTGAATTGAGTAGGAGATTTAGCTAATATGAGCAGGAGCAATCTCTGTAGGGGAATAGTTTTTAGGCCATAAATATACCAAGGGAAAGAGGGAAAACCTATGGTTAATTTTTTTGCACACACTATCAGGATCTGTACATCTGACAGAGAAAGGCTTTGTCATCCATCTGCATCTCACCCCAGGGAGAAGACTGCTATTTTCCTGAGTCTGACACTAGGGTCCTAGGCATGGAGGGCTTATGTAGACAGCACACATTTGCTCAGAACCTCATGTGGCTGGGGTTTCCTGTGCTCCCACGACACACATTAGCTCCACCATCATGGACTTTAACCCTGTGAAACCGTAAGTCCAATTAAATGCTTCCTTTTGTAAGGTTTTATTGTTCAGGGTATTTTAGCACAGCAATAGAAAAGCAACGTACCCAGCAGGGTAGGCACCAGGATGACCAAGGTGGTTTTCTCAGGTGATGATTATCCTTTGCATAACAGACATGTTGAACTCTGTGATTTCCTCAAATTCAGGAAACTCAACTGCATAATTTGTGATAGTTGAAGGACTGAGTTCGAGCTCTCCCCTATCCCTGCCCCACACCAATAAAAAGAGAAAGAAATCAAAAATAAACAAGGAAGAAAGAAAAAGAAAAGCAACTAAGAGAGTTGTATTGTATTGTAAAAAACATGTGGGACCATTTAGACAGACAGTTGTCTTCAGCTTGTCCTTCAGGAACAAAGCCACTTAAAATGTCAATGGTTAGAACATAGGTGTATTTCCTCTTCTGGTGTGATTCTGGTGTGGTTAAGCTGAGGAAGAGGACGCTCTGCTTCTCATCTCTGTCCACTGCTTCTAGCCAGAGAAACACAAGATTTACTGTGGTGGTTTGTAGTAAAGAGAAGACGGGACAGGATGTAGTAAAGGATATCTCTACTCTGAACATCCCTGCCTAGATTGTGAAGGACGTTGCTCATATCTTATGGACAAAGGAATTGTATGTACATATTTTATTCACAGGAGCAACCCAAGGGGTGAGAAAAAAAACCCAAAAAACAAGAGACAAACAATTCTACAAAAATTCCATGACATTGCATGCCTTGGAAAAATTAGAGGTATTTGGTGGGCAGTGTTTATGAAACCAACACACTGTGGCTTCCTGAAGTCAGAGAACAACCCAGTTGAACAGTCTGCTTGGTGCTGAGCAAGAAGCAAGGCTCTGAGGTAAAGGCATACCAGTTTGATCAGGTTCACACTGCCTGTCTTGCTTCCCACAAAGCAAGGCTCTGTTTGGATTTTTTTCTTTTCTTTACTTAGTGCCCTGTGATGATGTGACAGTTTCAATTTCTAAGTGAACTTGAGTCCATATGGCATGGATTCCTAAAAGAGTCTGCTTCACCCAGGCTAACAGAACCACCTTTCCTTCCACTGTCTGGAAGGTAGTTTCGGGTTAAGAAATGAATGTATGGGATGTCATAGAGGCAGCATGGTGAGCCTAGGATAGGAAAGAGCAGCCCTGAAAGCACAGAGAATTCAAGAAGCAGAATTCAAGAAGCACAGAAGAATTCAAGACTCTGGGAAGTCAGAGGCACTGAAACAGTGAAGACTGGATGTGGATTCTCTAGAGAGCAAACCCTCGACATCACCAGACCCCTTCCTCCCACAGAGGGTGTTCCTGGGTCATTGTTCTCCCTAATTGCAATCACACTTCATTTGTTTTCTTTTGCTTGTTTTCCTTTCCTTGGTGGCCTGACAGAAGTGTTGGCCACACACCATTGAGGCATGGTAACTCATTGATCTGGAAGGCACCATTATTCATATGTGTGATCCAATTTACTCTTGACTGTTTTTTTGTGTGTAATGAAGCTGTGGGAATCTTAGGCTTAAAGCATTTTTTTCTGGTAAATGGACTGAAGTTCAGTAGGTCTGGCAAATAACAGAAGTCAGATACTACAGTCCTCATGACCTTCTAGTCTTCCACAAAGACCTGGATGGAGCTGAGTATTGTTTGCAAGTCTGGATGCTATAACTAACATTCCAGATGGGATCTCAGGAGATGAAGGCCTGGAGACCCTTGGAATATGTGTATAGATTTGTCTGTAAGACCACACAGAGTCACTAGCCCCACCCTGCATTTTCAGGCCAGGTCTTCCATTGTTGACTCAGACCATCCGATGCTTTTCAGGGAAGATTGCAGTCCATCTGCAGTTTGTTCTTGAAGTTGTCCTGTTTTATCTGTGCCTCAGGTGTTTCCTTTTTCTTTGGCTCTCCCTAATGATCTGCGCTTTCCTTATGATCATGCCTTTCAATTTGCACAAGTCCTTCTGATTTTAGATTTTCTGTAGGATTGGCCTGGGAGCCTCACAGTGTCTATCTTCTCTGATGAGTCCTATTGGGAAGGACCTTGCTATCAATCAGCCAGTCTGTCTGTCTGTCTGTCTGTCTGTCTATGTGTCCATTGGTCTATCTATCCATCACCACTACCACCACCACCACCACCACCACCACCACCACCACCACCATCATCATCATCATCATCATTATCTGTCTATCTATCTATCTATCTATCTATCTATCTATCTATCTATCATCTACTTTATTTCATGCACATACAATTATGTTGTCCTTAACTTTATGAACATACCTCATGTTCCCATCCTGTCATAAGTAACAGCCTTTCAGAGTATGGTTGTATATGTGGGAGGTAGGAGGGGAAGTATATAGATGCAAAAATATTTCTATGGATTTCAGTTGTGAGCTAAGGCTATCCCATATGCTGAAACAGATACAACTGTCTCACATCCTTTGGGGATTTCATGGTCACTCTCAAGAGTTCTAACGTCTGGAAGTCTTACAGCTTTATTATATTTATTCACTTCCATTGTCTGGTTTTTCCTTTATTTGGTTCTCTCCTGTATTATCTCCTAGAGATGGGCTCACTTTCAAACAACGTGACTGAGAAGGCGTTTACTTCAATTACTTTTATAATATTTTTAATGATTCAAGTCAACTGTAGTAGCAAGTGGAAGTCATGCTTTAGGAACATTCAGACTCATTTTGTGAGCACTGATTATTCATTTCATGACAATAATATAAAATAAAATGGATTCAGAGATATTTTCTTTTTTAATTTTATTTATTTTTTTATTTACATTGCAAATGATTTCCCCGTTTCTGGGTCCCCACTCCCTGCAAGTCCCATAAGCCCTCTTCTCTCCCCGTCCCCCTATTCTTCCATCCACACCTTCCCACTTCCCTGTTCTGGAATTCCCCTATGCTCTTGCACTGAGTCTTTCCAGAACCAGGGGCCACTCCTCCATTCTTTTTGGACATCATTTAATTTGTGGATTATGTCCTGGGTATTCAAAGTTTCTAGGCTAATATCCACTTATCAGTGAGTGCATACCATGACTGATCTTTTGAGACTGGGTTACCTCACTTAGTATGATGTTCTCCAGCTCCATCCATTTGTCTAAGAATTTCATGAATTCATTGTTTCTAATGGCTGAATAGTACTCCATTGTGTAAATATACCACATTTTTTTGTATCCATTCCTCCGTTGAGGGACACCTGGGTTCTTTCCAGCTTCTGGCTACTACAAATAGGGCTGCTATGAACATAGTTGAGCATGTGTCCTTATTGCATGCTGAAGAATCCTCTGGATATATGCTCAGTAGTGGTATAACAGGGTCCTCAGGAAGTGACATGCCCAGTTTTCTGAGGAACCGCCAGACTGATTTCCAAAGTGGTTGCACCATCTTGCAATCCCACCAGCAGTGGAGGAGTGTTTCTCTTTCTCCACATCCTCACCAACACCTGCTGTCTCCTGGGTTTTTGACCTTAGCCATTCTGACTGGTGTTCATAGATATTTTCAAATGAATATTTTTATTGTATTTATGTTGTATTGCCCTCCCTTATATTCTCATCTCTTTTCTCTAACAATAACATTCTACTTTTATATTCTTTAAAAGAAATCTAGATTGTGCTTATCGAAGAAACATGCAGTAAGTTTTCTGTATTTGGCTTATTTTGTTTAACATGATGACCTCTAATTCTATGTTTTCTTACAAAAAACCAACAAAACAAAACAAAACATAATTTCAATCTTCTTTAGAGTTTACTGTGTTTTCTTTATTCATTCATCTAATTGGCAGCTGGGCTAATTTAACTATTCTGAATAGTGATGAAATAAACATGGGAACACAGATAGTTCTGCTGTATGCTAGCTTTGATTCCTTTGGGTGTGCACCCAGGAGTTGTAAAGATGGATTGAATGCTGGTGTCTCAGGTTTTTTGACGACCCTTTGGACTGATTTCCAGAGTGGCTATGCTAACCTGCATTGCCACCAAGAGTGCAAAAGCATCTTATATTCTCACTGCTATTTGTTTTTATTTTCTTGATAATAACTATTCTGCTTGGGCTAAGATGGAACCTCAGTGTGTTTTCTATTTCCATTTCCCTGATGACTAAAGATGTTGGACATCTTTTCTTGTGTTATTGGTCATTTGTTCTTGTAAAATGTATTTAAGTATTTTTGTATTATGTAATTTAAGAGGAGATTGATCTTATTTTTCATTATCGTAGTTTCAATGCCTTTCAGCCAGGGACTTTCTCACTGGCTCACTTTTCTCCGTGAGACTTACACTGATGCCAGTTCTGAGTGGACCCTTTCCTTTTCTGCATTTCTCTGAGTACACGCACATCGGCTCCCTCTGATTTCCCCCATTTTAAAAGGCTCTTAACTATCTCTTTTCTTGACATCATGTTTCAACCATTTACGAGATATGTTGTCTTTCTTATCCAAAATAAGTCAGTCAAGGTAGCAAATTAAAGAAGAGACCACCTACCCAGTGGTTCTCAACCTGTGGGTCAAGACCTCTTTAAGGTTGTTATCTCAGATATCCTGTGTATTTGGTATTTATATTGTAATTCGTAGTAGTAGCAATATTAAGTGTTCAATTATTAAATAAGCCAGGTGGTGGGTTTGGTATCCACCTCAATGCTTTATATGTCTGAATGAAAGGCACACATACAGCCTTTATATTTTAATTTGCCCTAATGAGCACAATAGCTTGGCTACTACCTAACCTCCACTAGTGATAGAATCTATCTCCCTCTAAATTCTGTGTTCTGTCTGTGTTGCTCTGGATCTAAAGGGCTGGCCAAGTGGGTTTTTCTTTGGGTCATGTTCTTCCAGCTCCTTCACATGGTTGCCATGCATCTCTGACCTTAACTCTTCTCAGACATGGCATATCTCTTGTTCACGTTCTCAAGGCATGGAGGATCTCCTTCCCCCTCTTCCTCACCCAGGCCCAACCCCTCCAATCCTAAAGTCCCTCCTCTGTCTGCACTGCCAATCCATTGGCTGCCAACATTTTTATTTACCTATCAGAATTAACTGGGGGCAGGGTCCCTCAGTGTCCTCCATGTAGGAATCTCTTGAGCAAATAATCTTGGGGACCCAAAATAACTTTAGAGAAAAAGCAGCATTAGGTCAAACCCACTATATTACAGTTATGAAATAACAACAAAAATAATTTTATTGTTGGGGGGTTCACTGAAGCATGGGGAACTGTATTAAAGGCTCACACACAGCATTAGGAAACTTGAGAACCACTGGTCTATACTGTAGCAAGATGCTATGTATTTATTCACTGGAAGAACAACTTGCTAGTTGTTTTCCTAAATAGCAAATTTTCTCTTTATTATCATGTGGTTGTATGCAATTTAAAAGCAATATATTTTGCACAAAGCAGATGTTTGTCTTTTTTTTCTGTAAATTTCTTGCTATTCAAGTGTTAGGACCTGAGTTCAATCCACAATACCAATGTAAAAAGCCAGATGTGGTAGCATGTGTTTGTACTCACAGTATTGGCAAGGCAGAGCCAGGTGGATCCCTAGGTTTTTCTGGATAGTCAACTTAGGCTACTGTATGAGTCCCAGACTCCAGAAAAGGACCCTGTTTCCAAAAGACAAGGGTAGACAGTTCCTGATTACCAACACTGGAAGCTGGCCTCTGGATCTGCACACATAAATGAAAATAAGTAAGATAAAGATTCTTATTGAATTATCTGTGAAGCTTCTTCAAGATTTATCTTTATTTGTGTGTGTTTGTATGAGCATATATCATATATGTGTGGGTTTCCATAGAGACTGTATGTGGGTATTGAATTCATGGAGCTGGGGTTACAGGTGGCTGTGATCTGCTTTGTGTGGGTTCTGGAGACCAAACTTGAGTCCTCTGGAAGACCAGTAATCGTTCTCACTTGTTGGATTGTCTCTGAAGTCCTTATGAATATGCTTAGCTCATTCTTATAAATTCTAGGAGATTTTTACACTTTAAAAGTGTGAAATCTGAAGTGTAAATGCATTCATTTCCTGTCTGTGTTTAGAACAAAATGATTCTTCCTTGTGGAAACTACATACATCTTCCATCATGGTTCACCTACTTTCTTGTGGGGACAGGATGAATTTGTTAACTGTGGTGACAGACATATGCTTTGACATTTTGAGCCTATGTTTGCCATAATAAATGACTTGCTGTTCTTGGAGGATGACTCAATTACACTAATTTGTCACATGTTGATTTATGGACCCGACTATTCATACAGAAAACCTATTTCCCACAATCCACCTTGAATTAATAGTGACTAAAGAAGAAGTATGTAGATGAATCTTGTGGCATGTTAAGCCACATGAGAAAATGGGCCATTGTCCAATCCCAGCTGAGATGTGATTTGAATGAGAATATGGAAGAACATGTTCTTGGTGTGGTTTTGGAACATCTGAGTGGGGCCTTTAATGGCCATCCACCAATGTGGGACTGCAGACTTGTACAATTTGGAGGCTAGACCTAGAACCTCAGAACCATGAGAATATAGTCTGTTGATAGCAGAGGAATCCTAACCACTCATCTGTATAGCTGGGTGCAGGATTTACCTCTATGCAAATCCTGACCCTGCTCAGATCTGGGGCTCTGGCACACCGTGCAGGCAAAACTGGCACCTTCTCGCTTATGTCTGTGGAGTGACTCACTGAGTATTCAAAGCACATTTCCCCTTCTCTGTCTGCCAGCTATAGCTACTGGCTCACTCACTCTCTCTTTGGAATACTTGGCTAATGCAGTCACTTAAACTGATGTTTAATTGTGTAGAGTTCTGCAGAGGACTATAAAATGTTAGTTACCATTGGCTGAAGACTGGGACCTGTCACAGTTGCCAGGACAACTAAACATTGCCACCTACTCTGTCTCCTTCTCCTATTTGTGGCCCAATTTCTGACTCTACAAACTCCAAAGACATGCAACTGCTAGTGGACAGGGAATCAATGGCCAATGCCTTCCCTTTCACTTATGCCTTAAGATGAAAGACAAAGTTCTTGTCCATCTTGAAATGCGGGCATTTCCTTTCCATCTCCACTGTCCCTTAGCATTTAAAATTTCTGAGTAGTTTAGAAGGTGGTGTATTTTGCTTGAATATGGGCATTGATTTTAGGGAAGTTGATTCTCTTTCCTGATAAGAAACACGCTTTTTAGAGAGCAAAGGTACAGTCTTCACCTCCTTCCTCGTTTTCCCTACGGCAAGCCTAGGCTCAGTTATCGGCACCTGGCAATGCTTGCTGAAAGAATGAATGGGGCATGCTCCCATGGAAAAGCCAACTGTGTGGAAGGAAGCACTGATTTGCCAGTCATGTTAATTTGTTCCACACACTTTCCCAACATCAAAGGAAGCGTCTCTTATTCTTGGATGGGATGGATGCATAATAAGTCCTTCGTCTGCAGTCACCTAATTTCACATCATGGGCCAAGCAAAGAGCCAGAATTAAGTTTTGAAGAAAGAGCACTCGTGGGCACCTGGCCTTGAACAGAAGCTGGATATCGGATGTGAATCTGTGTATGCTTGCACATGTCCTAATTTGACGGTTACTATTCAGTGGACAGAAAGGGGGCAATATTCTTGTACCGACAGCAGTGTAGCATTGTGCCTAGTGGTGTGGCTGCATTCTTTAATCCCTTTAAGCCTTGGATATTTCATGCATCAAGATAGAAAGTCTACTTAGGAGTTTTGCTAGAAATAAACATGGTCGCATATTCGCTGCCTGCTGGGACAGAAAAGGGTCACTAGGTACTGTATCACCCTGAGCTTTAGATCTTTGGTGGTGCAAACCGCCAGGGGTCTGCCTGCACTTAGGAACTGAGCACATAGGTGGTTTGTCTGCCAGCCCGCCAGGAGTGAGGGCTGTGTCCTGCCCAGAGAGCTGCAGAAGGAGAGAATCCCCGCGGCCATATTTGCTGCCTGCCGGAACAGAAATGGATCACTAGGTACTGTATCACCCTGAGCTTTAGATCTCTGGTGGTGCAAACTGCCAGGGGTCTGCCTGCACCAAGGAACTGAGCACATAGGCGGTTTGTCTGCCAGTCCGCCAGGCATGGGCCTGTGTCCTGCCCACAGAGCAGCAGAGGAAGAGATTCCCTGTGGGCATATTCACTGCCTGCCGGACAGAAAAGCTTCACTAGGTACTGGATCACCCTGAGCTTTAGATCTCTGGGGGTGCAAATCTCCAGGGGTGTGCCTGCACTCAGGAACTGAGCACATAGGTGGTTCATCTGCAAGCCAGTCCGTCGCGGGACCTGTATCCTAGGTGAGAATCAACAGAGGGAGTGATCCCCACCACACCATCTTCGCTCCATAATAGAGCAGACAGAGAACACCTGGTTGACCTTGACAACCTAAGTATAACATTGCTTGAGGCAAGACTGAGAAGGGCTCCAAAGGCACAAAAGAGGAAGGCAGCATAACAGTAATCTGTGCCAGAGGAAACCCAGTCATACAGTGTTGCAGAAATAACCTTAAAGATCCATAGTAGGTTGACGCACCAGCCAGTGACAATAAGACCATCTAACACCTGGGAGAACTAGATGGCTAAAGGCAAACGTAGGAACATTACTAACAGAAATCAAGGCATTATGGCAG
This sequence comes from Apodemus sylvaticus, assembly GCF_947179515.1. Taxonomy (NCBI): domain Eukaryota; kingdom Metazoa; phylum Chordata; class Mammalia; order Rodentia; family Muridae; genus Apodemus; species Apodemus sylvaticus. Next base: position 44,516,850 of record NC_067478.1, on the reverse strand, counting down.
CATCTGAACCCAATTCTCCAACAATAGCAAGTCCTGGATACCCCAACACACCAGAAAAACAAGATTTGGATTTAAAATCACTGGTCATGATACTGGTACAGGAACACATGAAGGACATACTTAAAGAAATTCAGGAGAAAATGGATCAAAAATTAGAAGCCCTTACAAGGGAAACACAAAAGTCATTGAAAGAAATTCAGGAGAATACAAAAGCCAATAAGGAGGAAACGCAAAAATCACTTAAAGAAATACAGGAGAACTTTGATCAACAGACAGAAATCATGAAAGAGGAAACACAAAAATCTCTTAAAGAATTAGAGGAAAACACAAACAAGCAAATGATGGAACTGAGCAAAAACTTCCAGGATCTAAAAACAGAAGTAGAAACAACTAAGAAAGCACAAAGGGAGAGAACTTTGGAGATAGAAAACCTTGGGAAGAAATCAGGGACCATAGATGCCAATATCAACAACAGAATACAAGAGATAGAAGAAAGAATCTCAAATGCAGAAGATACCATAGAAACCATGGACTCGACAGCTAAAGAAAATGCAAAATGCAAAAAGCTTGTAACCCAAAACATCCAGGAAATCCAGGACACAATGAGAAAGCCAAATTTAAGGATTATAGGCATTGATGAGAGTGAAGATTTACAACTTAAAGGGCCAGCAAATATCTTCAACAAAATTATGGAAGAAAACTTCGCTAACCTAAAGAGAGAGATGCCCATGAATATACACGAAGCCTACAGAACTCCAAACATATTGGACCAGAACAGAAATACCTCCTGTCACATAATAATCAAAACCCAAATGTACTAAACAAAGAAAGAATACTTAGGGCAATAAGAGAAAAAGGGTAAGTAACATATAAAGGAAGACCTATCAGAATTACACCAGATTTCTCACCAGAGACCATGAATGCTAGAAGATCCTGGGTGGAGCGCATGCAGACTCTAAGAGAACACAAATGCCAGCCAAGACTACTATACCCAGCGAAACTCTCAATTACTATAGATGGAGAAACCAAGATATTCCATGACAAAACCAAATTTACACAATATCTTTCCACAAACCCAGTCCTACAAAGGATAATAGGGGGAAAACACCATTACAACAAGGGAAACTATACCCTGGAAAAAGCAGGATATTAAGCTTCTTTCGTCAAACCCAAAGAAGATAACCACACACATATAAAATTAAAATCAAAAATGATAGGAAGCAATAACCACTACTCCTTGATATCTCTTAACATCAATGGACTCAATTCCCCAATAAAAAGACATAGACTAACAGACTGGTTACGTAAACAGGACCCTACATTTTGCTGCATACAGGAAACACACCTCAGTGTCAAAGACAAAAACTACCTTAGAGTAAAAGGCTGTAAGACAATTCTACAAGCAAATGGTCCCAGGAAACAAGCTGGAGTTGCCATTCTAATATCAGATAAAACTGACTTTCAACCTAATATCATCAAAAGAGACACAGAAGGTCACTTCGTGCTGGTCAAAGGAAAAATCCAACAAGAACTCTCAAACCTGAACATCTATGCCCCAAATACAAGGGTGCCCTCATTCATAAAAGAAACTTCACTAAAGATCAAAGCACACATTGCACCTAACACAATAATTGTGGGTGACTTCAACACTCCACTCTCACCAATGGACTGATCAGGAAAACAGAAACTAAACAGGGAGACAGTGAAACTAATTGAAGCTTTGGACCAATTGGATATATATATAGAACAGATATATATAGAACTTTTCATCCCAAAGCAAAAGAATATACCTTTTTCTCAGCACCTCATGGTACCTTCTCCAAAATTGATCATATAGTTGGTCACAAGACAGACCTCAACAAATATAAGAAGATTGAAATAATCCTATGCCTCCTATCAGATCACTATGGAGTAAAAGTGGTCTTTAATAACAATAAAAACAACAGAAAGTCCACATACACATGGAAACTGAACAATACTCTACTCAATGATACCTTGGTCAAGGAAGAAATAAAGAAAGAAATCAAAGATTTCTTAGAATTTAATGAAAATGAAGGCACAACATACACAAATCTATGGGACACAACGAAAGCAGTGCTAAGAGGAAAACTCATAGCCCTGAGTGCCTCCAAAAAGAAAATGGAGAGAGCATACACTAACAGCTTAATGACACACCTGAAAGCCCTCGAACAAAAAGAAGCTAATTCACACAGGAGGAGAAGACAGGAAACCATCAAACTCAGGGATGAAATCAATCAAGTAGAAACCAAGAGAACCATACAAAAAATAAACAAAACCAAAAGCTGGTCCTTTGAAAAAATCAACAAGATAGATAAACCCTTAGCCAGACTAACCAAAGGGCACAGAGAAAGTATCCAAATTAACAAAATTAGAAATGAAAAAAGAGATATTACAACAGAAACCGAGGAAATTAAAAAAAAATCATCAGATCCTACTACAAAAACCTGTATTCAACACAACTGGAGAATCTGGAGGAAATGGACGTTTTCTTAGACAGATACCAATTACAAAAATTAAACCAGGATCAAATAGACCATCTAAACAGACCCATAACCCCTAAAGAAATAGAAGGGGTTATAGATAGCCTTCTGACCAAAAGAAAGCACAGGACCAGATGGTTTCAGTGCAGAATTCTATCAGACCTTCAAAGAAGACTTAACACCAATACTCTTCAAACATTTCCACCAAATAGAAACAGAAGGAACACTACCCAACTCCTTCTTCAAAGCCACTATTACACTGATACCAAAAGCATACAAAGATCCATCTAAGAAAGAGAATTTCAGGCCAATTTCCCTTATGAATATCGATGTAAAAATACTAAATAAAATTCTTGCCCACTGAATCCAAGAACACATCAAAACATTCATCCACCATGATCAAGTAGGCTTCATCCCAGGGATGCAGGGATGGTTCAATATAAGGAAATCCATAAATGCTATCCACTACATAAACAAACTCAAAGGAAAAAAACCACATGATCATTTCATTAGATGCTGAAAAAGAATTTGACAAAATTCAGCATCTTTCATGCTAAGTCTTGGAAAGGACAGGAATTCAAGGCCCATATCTAAACATAGTAAAAGCAATATACAGTAAACCGGTAGCCAACACCAAACTAAACAGAGAGAAACTTGAAGCAATCCCACTAAAATCAGGGACTAGACAAGGCTGCCCCTTCTCTCCATCTTTTCAATATAGTTCTTGAAGTCCTAGCTAGAGCAATTAGACAACATAAGGAGGTCAAAGGGATACAAATTGGAAAGGAAGAAGTCAAACTATCACTATTTGCAGATGATATGATAGTATACTTAAGTGACCCTAAAAACTCTACTAGAGAACTCCTACAGCTGATAAACAACTTCAGCAAAGTGGCTGGCTACAAAATCAACGCAAGCAAATCAGTAGCCTTTATATACTCAAAGGACAAGCAGACTGAGAAAGAAATTAGGGAAATGACTCCCTTCACAATAGCTACAAACAGCATAACGTATCTTGGGGTGACTAATCAAACAAGTGAAAGACCTATATGACAAGAACTTCATATCTCTGAAGAAGGAAATCGAAGATCTCAGAAAATGGAAAAATCTTCCATGCTCGTGGACTGGCAGGATTAATATAGTTAAAGTGGCCATCTTGCCAAAGGCAATCTACAGATTCAATGCTATCCCCATAAAAATCCCAACCCAGTTCTTCATAGAGCTAGAAAGAGTAATTCTCAAATTCATCTGGAATAACAAAAAACCCAGGATAGCTAAAACCATTCTCAATAGTAAAAGAACTTTAGGGGGATTCAGTGTCCCAGACTTTAAACTTTACTACAGAGCAATAGTGATAAAAACTGCATGGTATTGGTACAATGTCAGGCAAGCAGATCAATATAATAGGATTGAAGACCCAGAAATGAACCAACACACCTATGGTCACTTGATCTTCAACAAAGGAGCTGAAAGCATCCAGTGGAAAAAAGATAGCCTTTTCAGCAAATGGTGCTGGTTCAATTGTAGGTCAGCATGCAGAAAAATGTGAATCAATCCATTCTTATCTCCTTGTACTAAGCTCAACTCCAAATGGATCACGGACCTCCACATAAAACCTGACACACTGAAACTAATAGAAAAGAAACTGGAGAAGACCCTTGAGGACATGGGCACAGGGGAAAAGTTCCTGAATAGAACACCAATAGCTTATGCTCTAAGATCAAGAATTGGCAAATGGGACCTCATAAAACTACAAAGTTTCTGTAAGGCAAAGGACACTGTCAAAAGGACAAAACGTCAACCAACAGATTGGGAAAGGATCTTCACCAACCCTAAATCTGACAGAGGGCTAATATCTAATATATACAAAGAACTCAAGAAGGTAGAACCCAGAGAACCAAATAACCCCATTAAAAAGTGGGGTACGGAGCTAAACAAAGAATTTTCACATGAAGAACTTTGGAGGGCTGAGAAACACCTTAAGAAATGTTCAATATCATTAATCATTAGGGAAATGCAAATCAAAACAACCCTGAGATTTCACCTCACACCAGTCAGAATGGCTAAGGTCAAAAACTCAGGAGACAGCAGGTGTTGGCGAGGATGTGGAGAAAGAGGAACACTCCTCCACTGCTGGTGGGATTGCAAGATGGTGCAACCACTTTGGAAATCAGTCTGGCAGTTCCTCAGAAAACTGGGCATGCCACTTCCTGAGGACCCTGTTATACCATTACTGGGCATATATCCAGAGGATTCTTCAGCATGCAATAAGGACACATGCTCCACTATGTTCATAGCAGCCCTATTTGTAATAGCCAGAAGCTGGAAAGAACCTAGATGTCCTTCAACGGAGGAATGGATACAAAAAATGTGGTATATTTACACAATGGAGTACTATTCAGCCATTAGAAACAATGAATTCATGAAATTCTTAGACAAATGGATGGAGCTGGAGAACATCATACTAAGTGAGGTAACCCAGTCTCAAAAGATCAATCATGGTATGCACTCACTGATAAGTGGATATTAGCCTAGAAACTTTTAGTACCCAAGACATAATCCACATATTAAATGATGTCCAAAAAGAATGGAGGAGTGGCCCCTGGTTCTGGAAAGACTCAGTGCAAGAGTATAGGGGAATTCCAGAACAGGGAAGTGGTAAGGGGTAGATGGAGAAACAGGGGGAGGGAAGAGGACTTATGGGACTTGTGGGGAGTGGGGACCCAGAAAAGGGGAAATCATTTGAAATGTAAATAAAAATATATCAATAAAAAATAAACATGGTCAACTGATATGTAGTAATTAATAAATGGCATCTACCATTATTGATAGTGTTTGATTAAATGTGGACACTGAAAGTGGGAAAATGCTTCATACCCATGTGTTCATTTGTTCCAATGTCCAGAATGCCTAAGTATTTCACTAGGAGAACAAAGTGTTTTTCACTAAACTCCCATGAAAAATGAAACTAAGCTAAAAATTTCTTTTAGTCAGTGTTCTAATAGAATGAAGAGACACCATGGTCACAGCAACTCTTACAAAGGAAAGCATTTAATTGGGGCTTGCTGACAGGTTCAGAGATTTAGTCCATTAACCTCATGATGGGAAGCATGGTAGTGTTCAAGCAGACATAGGGCTGGATATTCTTAGTTTTTATCCACAGGTGGGGAGAGAGAGAGAGAGAGAGAGAGAGAGAGAGAGAGAGAGAGAGAGAGAGAGAGAGAGAGAGACTGGGCCTGGCCTAGGCTTCTGAAACCTCCAAGGCCATCTCCAGTGATGGATTTCCACCAAGAAGGCTACACCTCTTAATCCTATTTAGACCATTGCCTGATGACTAAATATTCAAATATATGAGCCTATGGGAGCCATTTATATTCAAAAAACCAATTAATGTCACTAATCACTGGGGAAATGCAAGTAAAAAAAAACTATACTGTCCTATTATCTCAAACCTTCCACTATAAATATAGTCAAACGAAGCAGAAGATGGGTGTTAAGGCTTTGAGTAAAGGGGACTCTGGCACACAATTGCTGGGAATGATGGACGGTTCAGCTGTTATGGACAACAGCACAATGGTTCTTCAAAAAAGTAAAAGTGGGAATTATGTATGATCAAGGCAGTCTTCAACTGAAAGGATTTCCAAGAGGTATGAGCACTCACGCTCTTTTCAGAACTATGTCACTGTAGCCATGGTGTGAAAACACAGAAAATGACTAACGTCTGCCAATGGGGGAAGAGTGTGACACAGATACGCTACGGTATTATTCAGGCTTACAAAAGAGATTCTTAAATTTGCAGCAGAATGGATGGACTCTAAAAAGGTTGTGCCAGTCACTGAGACACTAATACTTCATCCTTTCTCCGGGGTGAATCTAACAGCATAATTCATAGACTCGGAGCCTGAAATCGTGTCTGCAAGAGGCGAGGAAGAAGAACGCTTTCCTATTCAGTGGGTAAAGCAGTTCCGGCAGAGCAAGGCAAGCTTGAGATCCACTGTGCAGCAGTTGCTTGCCAGAAATTCTGTGTGCTTGAGAACAAGGCAAGAAGGCAGACATCAAATAGATACTCTTATTGCAATGATAACTTTAAGCACTCTAAACTAAATGAATTCAACTGAACATACATAATTTATAGACTGTTTGGACCATTGATGATGCTTTTGTGGAAAGCTTGGCAATGTGGGGTTTTGTGGAGACAGAATTATGGCATTGCATTTATTTCCAAATGTGTAACTAGCATCCTCACTCTTTTTGCAAAGGTCGAATTGCAGGCTTATGTAACTGCGAGGAATTCCTTGATGAGTCGAATGACTCCAATTAGTTGTGACAACTTGGATCCGTAAGACATTTCCTATGCCATCCCAAATAGATAAAGATCATCTACTGTCAGAAGAACTTGAATGTAAGATGAAAAAAAATTGGCAGAAGAAACATTTTCCTGTGTGTTCTCAGAGTTTTTGAGGGTAGTGTCATCCTGAGTGAGGAGGAGATAATGACCTACATTAATAGCTTCTGTGTGTGAAAAGCTGAGAACTATACTTCTCTCTTGCCTGTGTTATATACAATAAGTGCCAAGATACATAAAGAAAAAAAGCTTTGAACTTTCTGGAAAAACCATGTTCTATTTTACTGATTTAGTTATCACCAATATTGAATTTGCCTTGCATAGCTCTGTATCAAAGAACACATATTTTAGCTAATCATAAAATCGTACATGCATCTTTCAAAAGCAAACTTGGCTAAGAGTTTTCTTTATTAAAATGTATACACAAATGCTAATAAAATCATTAATGTAGAAGTTCTTGCCTTAATCATAGTTCCCAGGAACCTCTTCTTGAACTCCTCTGTGAGGACACATAGCAGGAGAGACTTCTGGAATACCCCACCCTCAACAGTAGAAGAATTTATTTTATCTCTGAGTGAAAAATACCCAAGGATCGGCTTACTATTTGACAGAGAAGGAAAATGAAAATATCTCAAGCTCTATTTTCAAAAACAGTACAGTTTTCAGTCTTCAAAACATTAATGTCAAAGAGACTTGTAGCTGTATGACCTGACAGTTTGTCTGAGTTGTGAATAACAAGTCGCTCAGTGCGCTCACTGCTAATGTGGAAAGTTGACAAGCTGTGAGCCCAGAGTCTGCTGAGATGATACTTTTGGAAGAGGACTTGTCATCTTGGCCCGAGACAACCCTGAGTCAAATGAACACTTCTTAGACCTTATCTCCCTTGACCGCCCTGCAGCATTTGACATCATGAATTGAACGTTTCTTGGTGAAACTCTTGGCCTCTGAGATTTTTTTTCCTCTCTTGGGTAAATTTTTTTACTCTGACTTTTAAGAACTCTGATTCACTGATGGATCACTTAATTGTCAGTCTCTGCATTTTGTCATGAGCTTCTCCCAGTGCACACATAGATAGACCTTGGTGATTTTACCCAATTATGACATCAACGACCACAAATGAGGTGAAAAATCAATGACATCTATATTTCTCAAGGTTAAAAATAATCTATATTTACAACTTCTTACTAGAATTAAAATATTTTTATTTCCTTCTCATACACCAAATAAATATGCAAAATGAACTTGTTATTTTCTGCTTTGCCTCTCCTAGTCTTCTTATACGGATGAATGGCACACCGAGCTGCTTAATGTAAAACCCTAGGTCTGCTTCTTGGTTTATTTGTATAGGTTGCTCCTTACAAATAATTTTTAAGCCTTCAAATTCTAGTCATTTGTCCTGTTTATGCCTCTCTGTCCATGTGCATTGTCACTGTCACAATTCAGGAACCTATTTATGTTAGTGACTTTTGAATCACTTGGGAAAAAAAAAGTCTGATGGGAAACTTAAAGGAAGGAGGATTTAGTTGGAGTAACAGTTGTGGAGCCTTCAGTACATGTTTACTCGGTCTCAGGTGCTTGGTCTGGATAGTGTTAGCAGGAACTTGTTGTGGGAGAGAGTTGTTTACTTCCTAGTAGACCTGGGTGCAAAGGGTGAGAGGAAGCAGACAGGGATAATGTACTAGATACTTCTCTTGGCTGTGACAAAATACTAGACAAGAGCAGCCTAATGATGGGGGGGGGGCTTTATTTTGGCTTACAGTTTGAGGCAAGCAATCATGGCATGCCAATCAAAAATAACTGTCACAGACTCTGAAAGTCTTGCCTTAGCCACCTCCTTCCTCTAGTTATGCTCCGCTCCTCGAAGCTTACCAATCATTCTAAAGCAAAACATCCTAAAACCTGTATCACAGATTCAAACCATAGCATCATATCATGTCCCCTTTATTTCTTTTTTTCTTGGTTTTTGTTTGTTTAGTCATTGCTCCAGAGTACTAAGAGTTTTCTCTGGCTCCTTCCATGTTCCAAAGTTTTATGAAATACACAGCCAGTCATTCATTTCACCTGATTAGGATCCTTTGAAAGTTTACTATCATCTTTATAACATTCAAACATGTGGTCATAGACTAAAATACCCTGGACACCCTGATTCCTTTGTACTGCTTTTAGTCTCTGTAGCTTCAGATCTTGCCCTGTTTCTTTTTTTTTTTATTCGATATATTTTTTTATTTACATTTCAAATGATTTCCCCTTTTCTGCCCCCCCTCCCCAAAACTCACATAAGTCCCCTTCTCTCCCTCTGTTCTCCTACCCACCCTTTCCCACTTCCCTGTTCTGTTTTTGCCGAATACTGCTACACTGAGTTTTTCTAGAACCAGGGGCCACTCCTTCGTTCTTCTTGTACCTCATTTGATGTGTGGATTATGTTTTGGGTATTCCAGTTTTCCAGGCTAATATCCACTTATTAGTGAGTGCATACCATGACTGATTTTTTGAGACTGGGTTACCTCACTTAGTATGATGTTCCTCAGCTCTATCCATTTGCTTAATAATTTCATGAATTCATTGTTTCTAATGGCTGAATAGTACTCCATTGTGTATATATACCACATTTTTTGCATCCATTCTTCTGTTGAGTGATACCTGGGTTCTTTCCAGCTTCTGGCAATTATAAATAGGGCTGCTATGAACATAGTGGAGCATATATCCTTATTACATGCTGGAGAATCCTCTGAGTATATGCCTAGGAGTGGTATAGCAGGATCTTCTGGAAGTGAGGTGCCCAGTTTTCTGAGGAACCGCCAGACTGATTTCCAGAGTGGTTGTACCAATTTGCAACCCCACCAGCAGTGGAGGAGTGCTCCTCTTTCTCCACATCCTTGCCAACACCTGCTGCCTTCTGAGTTTTTAATCTTAGCCATTCTGACTGGTGTAGGTGAAATCTCAGGGTTGTTTTGATTTGCATTTCCCTGATGACTAATGAAGTTGAACATTTTTTAAAGATGTTTCTCTGCCATCTGAAGTTCTTCAGGTGAGGATTCTTTGTTTAGCTCTGTACCCCAATTTTTAATAGGGTTATTTGGTTTTCTGGGGTCTAACTCCTTGAGTTCTTTGTATATATTGGATATTAGCCCTCTATCTGATGTACTTGCCCTGTTTCTTGTGCTCTATCCCACAAGCTGTATTGAAACACTTAGGTTCTACACTCCCATTCCCTTATTGCATTCTCTTATTCCCATTTCCCTTGTGACATAAAAAGCATTCCTCCTTCTACTTCTTAATCTGATTATTTTCTCCCATCCTTGTGACTGAAAGGGCATTTCATTTGAAAACCTTTGTCTCATCCTCTAAGATCTGACTCACATACACACCATTACCAGAATAATACCTGATACATTTATAGTTCATGGAATGTGTATAAAAATAGTTATTCTTCTACATCCCACCAAGAGCTATTTAAGGATAGGAATGATGTATTTTCAACATCTTGTTCCTAGTATCTTCTTCAGCATTTGGTACATGGTTGGCACTCAATAAATCAATATTAGTATAAGCTATTTTGCTGGTTAATTAAGAGCTTGAAGGAAACTCAAAGATCTTGTTTTATTTTGGCGATACTAAGAGCCAAATGAGACTCGTCAGCTCTCTATAGATGAGATGACCTTGACTCTCTCCTATCCCAATCCTGGCTGGACTTGATAGGCAGTAGATAACCAGAGATGGTTGAAAATCTGTGTCCCAAGGTCTACAGTTGGTGTTCCTAGAGTCTTCTCTATGTACTTCTAAATGATACTGGAGAGTCTCTCACTATTCTTGGAGACTCTATGTACCCATGATATGTGAAGCCCTGGAAATGCTTAGTTCCACTTTCACAGCTTTGGGGGAGGTATGTGGAATCCAGAGTACTGGACCCAATGCTTCACATTTGTGGGAATCAAATTGAGGTTGCCAGGGGCGACAGATTGCCAAGAGGACTTGATCATTCCAAACGTCTCTTCTCCCACATGAACTCTGGGATGATTTGTCTGTAGTTCTGCCAGGAGCCTGTGAAAACTGTGAAGAGCTAGTAGCACCTCACCAAAACCATCTCAGGGCTCCATCCTGAAGCCACTGCATGACAAATAGGATTTGTTGACTGCCTTGGAGCTGACCCTTCTGAATTCTACAGGACTCTTAAGCGGGGTAGGAGGGACACCTACCTACACCTTTCTTTCAAAAGAAAGAAGGATGAGTAAGCGAGGAACAGCAAATTATATATTTTTCACACACTAGATTTATATGTAAGCTTTAAATATGGACAAACATTTTCAGTAATCTGGTATGAATTATGGCTTGGTCATTAAACAACCATTTTGTCTCATCCTTATGTGCGAAGTAAAAAGAGCCTCATTTGCTCCATTTTTTTCTCATTGGAAAATATTGAAGTTTGAGGGGATACAAGTTTTTCCAGTAAAATTGAAAAATTGCTCAGAATTGAAAGGCTATCCCATCTGAGCTCAAGCTGTGCTTGAGTTTGACAGCATCTTTCCTTTGGCAATGAAAAGGATGTGTGATTTTTATGACTTGGTAAACCTCAAACAGACACATTGTCCTCAGAATGCAGATATGGGTGAAACTTAGAGATGAACAGAGCTTCATCTCAAAATAAAAAGGACAAGCAGAATTTAAAGGACATGAATGGCCCAAGTTCAACCAAAAGCCTTGAGAATTGTTTTGTTGTCTCATACTTTGATTGTATTTATATTTGAAAGTTATTGAACTGTTCCAAACCTCTCAATGCTTACCCCATGCACTTACCTATAAATAGCACTGAGAATGTGGTTGGACATTTCCCAAGGCTTAGAGAATAATTGTTACCTGGAAGTTATATGCCACAGATCTGAGCATGTATCATCTTATTAAATTTTACAACTTTCTTACAGAACAGTATTATTTTCTCCTTTTTATACTGGGAATGATGAAACTCAGATAAAATGATATGTGCAAAATATGCAGTTAGTGAGCTTCTGTCTCCTTCTAACTGCGATTGTCTATGCTTAGAATATGTCTCTGGTACTCCCTTGGGCTTCTTTATAGACAATTCTTGCCTCCCCTACTTTATTTAAGCAACTTCTATGCCTAAAATGCCTTCAAATCTCACCCCCTCATGAGACTCCCTATATATTTTTTATTGAAAGTTCAGTTAGGCACCCTCCCACACTCTGGGAGTATCTCTCCATCAGGCACATATGAATGCATTTCTCTGTAATCTGGGTCATCATCTAGACCATTAGCTCAGGTCCACAGCTGCAGCTGTGTCCACTTTACATGTTCAGGAACTCCATGGTATTTGCTGAATAAAAAAAGGTAACAAATCAGTACCCACTTTAGGATAAGGATGCTTTCTCTCTTATAAAAAGGAAAAAATATGCAGCATCCATAGCAATTATCCTCCCAGTCCTGCTGAGTGGAGGCTCTTCTGGGGTGAGTGGCAGGAGACTACTAGTCCTAGCTCTCAGGTTGCCTTCATCCTACTCTGCTGACATAGTATCTGAAGAATTACATCTCAGGATATCCATTAGATTTTATACTTTCATTCTATTTTGGTTGCATGTTCTAGCTGCCATTAAGAAGATGATGCTTTGGGCAGAATTAAGTACTAATTTGCTGTTTGAGACTTAATCCTGGGTTGTCACTATGAGAGGAACAAGGGCATGATCAGGGATGAAATGTCATTTTCTGGTGAAGAGCTGCTGAGAGGCACTTCCTGTTGTCTGGTAGGTCCCTACACTTGGGCACATAGCACATGTTTAGACAGCATAACTGGGAGGAGGAGGGAAATGACGTTGGCCTCTTCCTCTTTCATCTCTTGGCCGAGATGAGACTGAAGGGAGTCAACTACTCTGCATTTCAGAGTAGTTCATCCAGCTTGTTTGGCAGCTACTCGCACTATGTGGGGTGACAACTTGCTAATGTAAAAGAAAAAGCAGGCATGGTCTGTCCAAAACAATGTGGGGTGACAACTTGCTAATGTAAAAGAAAAAGCAGGCATGGTCTGTCCAAAACAATGACCATGTTGCTCTTCACAATCGTTCTGCTGTTTTGAGGGAAGTCTACAGGAAGAAAATTCAAGCAGGTAAAGCTAAGAGATACTGAGTGGCCATACGGGTCCCATAGACATATTTTTACTTTGTGCCAACTACACATTTCTCACATCTTCAATCTCACAAAAGAACACACACGTTATGCACTCACTGATAAGTGGATATTATCCCAAAAGCTCGGAATACTCAAGATACAACTCAAAGACCACATGAAGCTCAAGATGAAGGAAGACCAAAGTGTGGATACTTTGATCATTATTGGACAGTGGCTCAAAACACCCATGGCTCACAGCCAACCAATAGAATGAGAATAGGGTCCTCAATGGAGCAGCTAGAGAGAGGACCCAAGGAGCTGAAGAGGTTTGCAGCTCCACAGGAAGAACAATGATATGTACCAACCAGTACCCCCAGAGCTCCCAGGGACTAAAACACTAGCCAAAGAGTATACATGGAGGGTCCCATGGCTCCAACTACATATGTAGCAGAAGATGACTATTTCAGACATCAATGAGAGGAGAGGCCATTGGTCTTGTGAAGGCTTGATTCCCCAGAATGGGGGAATGCAAGTCAAGAAATTGGGGGTGGGGGTTAGTAGGGGGAAGGGAGATGGGATAGGGGGGATAGGGGGTTTTCAGTGGGGTAACGTGGAAAGAGGTTAACATTTGAAATGTAAATAAAGCAAATGTCTAATAAAAAATAAATAATAAGGAAAAAATTCAAATACCAGAATGTCTTCTGTTGGCAAAATGCTGTCACACTAAATGCTGTTTGACAGGCCTGAGGTTTAACCGATGTAGCAGTTTTCATTTATTTATTTATGTATTTATTTATGTATGTATGTATTTATTATTTTTATTTATTTATTATTTTTATTTATTTTTTAATTGGCTATTTCATTTATGTACATTTCAAATTTTATTCCCTTTCCTGATTATCCCCATCAGAAACTTGCTATTCCATCCCCCTTCCTCCTGTTTCTATGGGGGTGTACTCCACCCATCTACCCACTCCCACCTCCCTGCCCTTGCATTCCCCTACACTGGAGCATCGAGCCTTCATGGGACCAAGGGCCTCTTCTCCCATTGATGACTGACAAGGCCATCCACTGCTACATATAGGGCTGGAGTCTTGGGTGCCTCCACGTGTACTCTTTGGTTGGTGGTTTAGACCCTGGGGGTCTGGTTGGTTGATATTGTTGTTCTTCCTATGGGGTTGCAATCCCCTTCAGCTCCTTCAGTCCTTTCTCTAACTCCTCCACTGGGGACCCTGTGGTTAGTTCAATGGTTGGCTGCCAGCATCCACCTCTGTATATGTCAGGTTCTGGCAAAGCCTCTCAGGAGACAGTTATATCTGACTCCTGTCAGCATACACTTCTTGGCATCCACAATAGTAAGTTTGGTGTCTATATGGGATCGATTCCCATGTGGGACAGTCTCTGGATAGCCTTTCCTTCAGTCTCTGCTCCATACTTTGTCTTGTATTTGCTTCCATGAGTATTTTGTTACCCCTTCTAAGAAGGGGTAACTGAAAGACCCACACTTTGGTCTTCCTTCTTCTTGAGCTTCATGTGGTTTTTGAATTGTATTTTGGGTATTCCGAGCTTTTGGGCTAATATCCACTTATCAGTGAGTGCATACTGTGAAGTAGTCCTTTTTCTTTGAGACCTTGCCCTTTTCTGTTTTTTATCATTTCTGTTTTCAGAAGCATCGATGTTTGTACTTATTCTGGTTGGAATTTTAGAATACCAGCCCTGTCTCTGAATTTGTTTAGATTAATACTGTGGCACAAATTATGCATTTATGGGGTATATGGATATTACAAATATTTTTACTTTCCAGTTTGCTGCTATAGTTGTGCAGGAAATGTTAGATTTTCGGGTGGGTAAGTCAGAGGGAATATAGATGAAGCAATAATGCAAACACAGCTTAGAGCACACTAGCCGAGCAAGACACAGAGCCTGACCTGAGAGACTAAAAATGAAGTGCCTCTATTGCTACAGCTGCCATAACTTTATCACCCAGCCTCTGTGGCCAGAACTGCAGAGGAAAGAGTGAAGTCTGTCCTATTAATTATAGTTGAAAATGAATGTATTATAAAGCTACATATTATGATGTATGCCTATGACTCCAAGTATCGGTTAGCTATGGCTGGAAGATGGCAAGATCTCACAAGTTTAAGACCAGCCTGGTGACACACAATAGATTTCTAAAAAAAATCACATACTTTATAAAGCAACTAGATCCCCAGGAATCCCACTATATACCTTCATATGAGTATGATATATGGGGTAATAGATATGTTCATTAGGTTGTTTGTGACAGTAATTTCACAGAATGTATATTCTCTCAAAATATCATACTGTATATCTTGAATATACATAAGTTTTGTTTATAAATAATACCTCAATAAAACAAAGAAGAATAAGAATAAGATGAAGAAGACAAAGAAGACGAAGAATAAGAATAAGAATAAGAAGAACAACAAGAAGAACAAGAACAAGAAGAACAAGAACAAGAAGAACAAGACAAAGAACAAGAACAAGAAGAAGAACTACTACTATTGGAACACTATTCCAACTTTCAATATCAGGAATGCAGTCCAGGGGACTCCCTGGTTCTGTCATACTGCTATTGAATCTCTCTCCACAGGAAAACTGTCTTTGGTGACAAAGGAAATTAGATTCCAGAAGTGATATTTTGCCTGCAATGTATCTAATGGCCTTCTCGTTTCCCTGCTGAACTCTGTAGCCATGGAAACTTCAATTTCTTTCTTGGCTCAGCCTCAGAGATACGTGTGCTAATGTTCCTCAAACTGACTTATCAACTAATGAACCAAGAAATGTTATATTTTTTGGACTATGCTTAGAAGTGTTTTGCTCAGATTTTAAAGGTCAGGGCACTTTAGGGTCATGTTTTTTCCATAATTTTTCTATGTAACATATTCACTTTCCATTAAAATCTATTTTTTTCTACCAACAAGATGCTAGGCTTCTGATCTCTCATGGAAATTGTTCTTTATTGGAATCACCTCATCCAAATGTATGCTCTCGGTGAACCTGTCATCAAGTGGACTTGATGCCTTAATTTTTGCCTTTTGTAACAAGATGCTTAACTTGTTACTTAGCAGGATGCTGGTTGTGAAGCTGTGTGGGCAAGGCACAAAAAAGAAAATGAATAAAAGAAAGAAAAAGACGTACAGCAATTGTTGTGGCTGAGAGTGACTGTTAGTAAACATCTAATGTTCTAATTTCAGGGTAGGCCAAATCATCTCTGTAGAACGACTAGGGCACCAATCCACCCACAAAACTTCTGACCCCAAACTTATCCTGTTTACAAGAAATGGAGGGTCTGGGGATGGATCAGAAACGGTCATCCAGCCATGACATGGCATGACAGTCATGAAGACAGAGTGGTGATGGATACCTGCACAGAACTGTGTACGCAACATTTCCTTGTAGAGAGAGGAGGCACCCCTGAGGCTCCACTGCTTCTGGGGAGGTTATGGAATACTAATGGTTGCTAGAGAAAGGTGTGTCATTTTCATGGATGGTATAGCCTCTGGGTAGTTAGAAGGGGCTCATAAGGAAAGGAAGGGAATTAGAGAGGATAATGGAGGATGAATACAGGTAAGAATACACTGGACAACTCTATGAATGTATGAACCTATCAAAAATACTTTTTTATTTTCTATATTATTTGTTTACATTCCAAATGCTTTCCCCTTTCCCGGTTCCCTCCTCCCCATATGTTCCATAAACCCTCTTCTCTCCACCCATTCCCCAATCACCCCCATTTCTCTGTCCTGGTACTCCCCTACAATGTTGGTTGGATTAAGCCTTTCCAGGACCAGGGTCTTCTCCTTTCTTCTTCTTGGGAATCAATTGATATGCTAATTGTGTCTGGAGTATTCAGAGCTTCTGGACTAATTAATATCCATTTATCAGTGATTCCATTCCATGTGCATTCTTTTGTGATTGGGTTACCTCACTTAGGATGATAAGGAAAAAAAAAACATACATCTCAGTGAGATATCCTTAGCTCCTTGGGGACATGTCTTTGAAAGTGATTGTGGGATCTTGCGTATAATCTCTCTCTGGTCTTGTTCAAGACTCTACCATTTGCTCCCATGCAGGCGCCAGGATGCAGTCTTCACCAGAGAACACATAAATTAGCACACCTTTCTTCTTTAATTAATTGATGTACTTACATTTGATCATAGCTTCCCCTCCTCCCTCCCAGTCCCTCCCTCTCCTCTCCCCTTCTCCCCATCCTCCAGTCCTCCCATTTTCCTCAGAAAAGAGGAGGCCACCTAAGGACACCTTTTTTTTTTTCTTTTATTTTTTTTTTATTCTTTTTTTTTATTCGATATAATTTATTTACATTTCAAATGATTTCCCCTTTTCTAGCCCCCCCCAACTCCCCGAAAGTCCCGTAAGCCCCCTTCTCTTCCCCTGTCCTCTCTCCCACCCCTTCCCAGTTCCCCGTTCTGGTTTTGCCAAATACTGTTTCACTGAGTCTTTCCAGAACCAGGGACCACTCCTGCTTTCTTCTTGTATCTCATTTGATGTGTGGATTATGTTTTGGGTATTCCAGTTTTCTAGGTTAATAACCACTTATTAGTGAGTGCATACCATGATTCACCTTTTGAGTCTGGGTTACCTCACTTAGTATGATGTTCTCTAGCTCCATCCATTTGCCTAAGAATTTCATGAATTCATTGTTTCTAATGGCTGAATAGTACTCCATTGTGTAGATATACCACATTTTTTGCATCCACTCTTCTGTTGAGGGATACCTGGGTTCTTTCCAGCATCTGGCAATTATAAATAGGGCTGCTATGAACATAGTAGAGCATGTATCCTTATTACATGGTGGGGAATCCTCTGGGTATATGCCCAGGAGTGGTATAGCAGGATCTTCTGGAAGTGAGGTGCCCAGTTTTCGGAGGAACCGCCAGACTGCTTTCCAGAGTGGTTGTACCAATTTGCAACCCCACCAGCAGTGGAGGAGTGTTCCTCTTTCTCCGCACCCTCTCCAACACCTGCTGTCTCCTGAATTTTTAATCTTAGCCATTCTGACTGGTGTAAGATGAAATCTTAGGGTTGTTTTGATTTGCATTTCCCTAATGACTAATGAAGTTGAGCATTTTTTAAGATGCTTCTCCGCCATCCGAAGTTCTTCAGGTGAGAATTCTTTGTTTAACTCTGTACCCCATTTTTTAATAGGGTTGTTCGGTTTTCTGGAGTCTAACTTCTTGAGTTCTTTATATATATTGGATATTAGCCCTCTATCTGATGTAGGATTGGTGAAGATCTTTTCCCAATTTGTTGGTTGCCGATCTGTCCTCTTGATGGTGTCCTTTGCCTTACAGAAACTCTGTAACCTTATGAGGTCCCATTTGTCAATTCTTGCTCTTAGAGCATACGCTATTGGTGTTTTGTTCAGAAACTTTCTCCCTGTACCGATGTCCTCAAGGGTCTTCCCCAGTTTCTTTTCTATTAGCTTCAGAGTGTCTGGCTTTATGTGGAGGTCCTTGATCCATTTGGATTTGAGCTTAGTACAAGGAGACAAGGATGGATCAATTCGCAATCTTCTGCATGCTGACCTCCAGTTGAACCAGCACCATTTGTTAAAAAGGCTATCTTTTTTCCATTGGATGTTTTCAGCCTCTTTGTCGAGGATCAAGTGGCCATAGCTGTGTGGGTTCATTTCTGGATCTTCAATCCTGTTCCATTGATCCTCCTGCCTGTCACTGAACCAATACCATGCAGTTTTTAACACTATTGCTCTGTAGTATTGCTTGAGGTCAGGGATACTGATTCCCCCAGATTTTCTTTTGTTGCTGAGAATAGTTTTAGCTATCCTGGGTTTTTTGTTGTTCCAGATGAATTTGATAATTGCTCTTTCTAACTCTGTGAAGAATTGAGGTGGGATTTTGATGGGTATTGCATTGAATCTGTATAGTGCTTTAGGCAAAATGGCCATTTTAACTATATTGATTCTACCGATCCATGAGCATGGGAGGTTTTCCCATTTTTTGAGGTCTTCTTCCATTTTCTTCTTCAGAGTCTTGAAGTTCTTGTCATACAGATCTTTCGCATGTTTGGTAAGAGTCACCCCAAGATACTTTATACTGTTTGTGGCTATTGTGAAGGGGGTCATTTCCCTAATTTCTTTCTCAGCCTGCTTATCCTTTGAGTATAGGAAGGCCACTGATTTGCTTGAGTTGATTTTATAACCTGCCACTTTCCTGAAGTTGTTTATCAGCTGTAGGAGCTCTCTAGTGGAGTTCTTTGGGTCACTTAGGTAGACGATCATGTCGTCTGCAAATAATGATAGTTTGACTTCCTCCTTTCCAATTTGTATCCCTTTGACCTCCTTATGTTGTCGAATTGCCCGAGCTAGTACCTCAAGTACAATATTGAAAAGATAAGGAGAAAGGGGGCAGCCTTGTCTGGTCCCTGATTTCAGTGGGATTGCTTCAAGTTTCTCTCCGTTTAGTTTGATGCTGGCTACCGGTTTGCTGTATATTGCTTTTACTATGTTTAGGTATGGGCCTTGAATTCCTGTTCTCTCCAAGACTTTAAGCATGAAAGGATGCTGAATTTTGTCAAATGCTTTTTCAGCATCCAATGTAATGACCATGTGGTTTTGTTCTTTGAGTTTGTTTATGTAGTAGATTGTATTGATGGATTTCCGTATATTGAACCAACCCTGCATTCCCGGGATAAAGCCTACTTGATCATGGTGGATGATCGTTTTGATGTGTTCTTGGATTCGGTTGGCAAGAATTTTATTGAGTATTTTTGCATCAATGTTCATAAGGGAAATTGGTCTGAAGTTCTCTTTCTTTGTTGGATCTTTGTGTGGCTTTGGTATCAGCGTAATTGTGGCTTCGTAGAAGGAATTGGGTAGTGTTCCTTCTGTTTCTATTTTGTGGAATAGTTTGAAGAGTATTGGTGTTAACTCTTCTTTGAAGGTCTGGTAGAATTCTGCACTGAAACCATCTGGTCCTGTGCTTTTTTTGGTTGGAAGACTTTCTATGACTCCTTCTATTTCTTTAGGCTTTATGGGACTGTTCAGATGGTCTAGTTGGTCCTGATTTAATTTTGGTATTTGGTATCTGTCAAGGAAATTGTCCATTCCTTCCAGATTCTCCAGTTGTGTTGAGTACAGGCTCTTGTAGTAGGATCTGATGATTTTATGTGACGGGAAGTATTTCTGTTCTGGTCCAGTCTGTTTGGAGTTCTGTAGTCTTCTTGTATATTCATGGGCATCTCTCTCTTTAGGTTAGGGAAGTTTTCTTCCATAATTTTATTGAAGATGTTTGCTGGCCCTTTAAGTTGTAAATCTTCACTCTCATCTATGCCTATAATCCTTAGGTTTGGTCTTCTCATTGTGTCCTGGATTTCCTGGATATTTTGGGTTACAAGCTTTTTGCATTTTGCATTTTCTTTAACTGTTGAGTCCATGGTTTCTATGGAATCTTCAGCATCTGAGATTCTTTCTTCTATTTCTTGTATTCTGTTGTTGATATTTGCATCTCTGTCCCCTGATTTCTTCCCAAGGCTTTCTATCTCCAAAGTTGTCTCCTTTTGAGTTTTCTTAGTTGTTTCTACTTCTGATTTTAGATCCTGGATGGTTTTCCTTAGCTCCTTCACTTGCTTGTTTGTGCTTTCCTGTAATTCTTTAAGAGATTTTTGTGTTTTTTCTTTCATGACCTCAGCCTGTTGACCAAAGTTCTCCTGTATTTCTTTAAGAGATTTTTGTGTTTCGTCTTTCATGACCTCAGCCTGTTGACCAAAGTTCTCCTGTATTTCTTTAAGTGTTTTTTGCATTTCCTCCTTGTTGGCTTTTGTATTCTCCTGGATTTCTTTCAATGATTTTTGTGTTTCCCTTGCAAGGGCTTCTAACTTTTGATCCATTTTCTCCTGAATTTCCTTCATATGTTCCTGTACCAGCATCATGACCAGTGATTTTAAATCCAAATCTTGTTTTACTGGTGTGATGGGGTATCCAGGACTTGCTGGTAGAGGAGAATTTGGTTCAGATGTTGCCATATTGCCTTGATTTCTGTTAGTGACGTTCCTGCGTTTGCCTTTTGCCATCTAGCTCTCACTGGTGTTACTTGGTCTTGTCAGTGCTGGACTCACCAGTGCAAGCTGCCCCTTCCCCGTTGGCCTCTGGTGCACAGCTTACACTCTGCACTGCCTGTAGACAGGGTGCTGTTAGGACACCTTTTTTTTTTTAAAACTTGAACCTCCAAAAGCCCTGAAACGTAAAATTTTTCTTTCTAATTTAGTTGCCTTAATCTTCTCCTTATAGTAACACATAGCTGATGAATAAAGTCAGTGATGAGGCTTTCTCTATTGAAAACAGTTTTCCTCAGCATTCTCAGATGTCCAATCTTGTCTACTGTTCATTATGGTCCCAGAGATAATTCTAATTCCACTCTTCTTACTGCCTGGCCACATTCAGATGGCTACTAGACTTTCTGAACATGAATGAGCTTCATCTTCAGTGTCTCTTATTGAAATTAGATCTCAAAGTCTGCACTTGGGAGAGCTTGTGTCATATATGGTTGTACCTTCATAGCCTACCAAAGTGTATAAAAGATGCACAAAAAAGTGTTTTTAAATTAATATGTAAATTATGCATGTCATCTCACCCTGAAGATTACATTTGTTATCTTGACTTAACTGTTGAAGGAATTAATGGAGTCTAGTTGCCTTCATCTTTAATCCAGCAGCCAACTCAGACAGATGCAGAGATCCACAGCCAAACACTGGATGGAGCTTGGGGACTCCTAGGGAAGAATAGGAGGAAGGATTGCAGCCTATAGGGGGATAGGAACTGTACAGGAAGACCATGGACCCTTGGGGCCCTCAGAATCTGAACCACCAACCAAAAAACAAACACGGCTGGAACTAGGCCTCCTCACACATATGAGGGAGATGTGCAGCTTGGTCTTTATGTGGGTCCCAGAAAATTGGAGCAGGGGCTCCAAAAGCTTACAAGCAAACCAACCAAACCAACCAAACCAAAAGCTGTTTGTCTGTAAGTGGAATATATTCTCCTAGCTGGGTTGCTTTCTCTGGCCTCAGTGGGAGATGTATCTGCCTAGCCTTGCAGAAAATTGAAGTGCGGGGGTGAGGGTGGGTGCGGGGGTGAGGGTGGGTGGGGGAGTGGGGAGCTTCCCCACTCACTTAGAGGAGAAGGGGAGAGAGGATGTGGGAAGAATTTGTGTGTGCATGTGTGTTTCCTTTTCCTAGTCTTTTCAGGATCTAACCAGTTTTAATAGCTTATGTGAAGAAGTAGATTTATGTATGTTGAGCCATTAATTTCACTATCTTACTTTTTCCTTCTTTTCTATTCTATTATTTACTACTTCCTTTATTATCTTTTTGGAGTATTTGAGGTTTTTTTTTTTTTATTTTCACTTTTCATCTGTTTGAAGACAGAAGCTTAGTTGATTTATTTTCATGACACTGCTTTTCTTATGCATTTTGAGGTTATGTGTTTATTTCTAAGGATGCTGTTGTGCATATTGTAGTAGTATTTCTCATTCCTCCTTTGAAATAATTTAATTCCCTTGATGTTGACCTTTTACTTTCATTCGTGGGATATTTATTTATTATTACAATAGTTTGAAGTCTTTTAGTTTATATTTTTCAGTAGTTTTTAATTTAATTTATATGATACTTTGAAAAATATTGAGATGTGATTACATTTTCTCTCTGTTTCAAATGGGTTTCAAAGGTCATTTAAATTCCAAAGAATTGTCCTGTCCTTCCTAGTGAGGGGTCTTATATTTGCCCATTTGTTCAAGTTTTATGTTGTTACTCTGGAGGTTATAGGAAGCTGAATAGAGAGGGCCCAGGTGGCACTATAGGATTCTAATGACCTTTGATCCTTGGGGACTGACTAGTGAGAAACAAGCTTGCATTGTGTCATTGCTGCAGTGGTAAGGCCCATCTGCCTATGTCTGTAGCCTCACACAGCCTGACAAGTGCTGTGTACTGAGCCTTCGGTGCTTTATCTGCTTAAACTCAAAACCAGCAAAAGGTCACAATAAAATATTCCACGGTGATATGACTCTCACAAAGTTCTTCTTGTATTTCTACTACTTTTTTTCTTTTTATATTAGTTAGTGCCTATAAATACATACTAGTATAATTTTCCTGGCAAATATTACCTTCTATTAGTATATAATGGCATTTTAATCTCCTATAATGTCTGTACCTTGAGTCTATTTTCATTTATTCAAATGTGATTATTCCCAATTTATTTTGCTTTGTTGAGTACAGTACCCTTTCTTTCACTTTTAATCCTCCCTCACTTTGTACAGGTGCCCTTGGGGGAATCTTCTTCAACTGCTAAAGATCTACCCTACCATTATAGTTGTAGAGGGTTTTTTTTTTTGATAAATTGGAATTTATTATAACCTTAAACTTTTCTTTTAATGTTTCTTTCACTGTATCTTAAAAGCCTTATTGCCTTTTAAATATAGTAAATATTTTTCCTCATTCAATTTTGCTTAATCTCAAGACTTTGGAAGGAAAGCTTCTTCTTCCACTGATAACATGCGCTTTCCAATGTTCTGCTGAAGTTGTTGCCTCCCATTATTTGTTTACTATTCTTTCCATCTTCATCTTTTAAAACTAAAATCTTATTGGGGTTCAACTCTAGACAGAAGGTTTTGTTTCTAGGAATTTAGATTAGGTTGTATAAAATCAATCTTCATTCTGAAAACAAACCACAGACCTGGGGAAAATATGAAGTGTGCTTGAATGTATTGGCAAGGTACCCTGGCAGCCAAGCGATGAGAACTGAGACAGGAAGAAACTGGACTGAGGTTACCCAAGCACCACCCAGCGCTTCCTTTTCAATGTATTTGGAGGTTCTTAGTGCTGTGGAATTGAGAAGTTGGGCACCGCACTTGTCAGTTTCCTTGTTTAAAGATATGAAAATTGTAGTTTGTGGGATTTAGTAAAGAATTAAAAATGACTGTACTACCCACAAGACAACAGAGGAAAGAAAATGAAACATTTTGTTAATTTGAAGGAGAGAAGGAAGGAAAAGAGGAGTACAGGTAGGTGAAACAAATGCAAATAATCAGAAATACAATGTAAAAAGAATCATATCTGTGCTTATGCTTCCCAGAGGAAGGACTAGAAGCTGGGGGTGGGGCAGAGGTGGAACTCTTATCTATCTGTCTATCTATCTGTCTGTCTATCAATCTATCAATTTATCATCTGTCATTTAGCTTTTTCTCTTTAATTTTTTTTATTTATTGAAAAGGGGGGTAAAGGGAAATAAAAACACTTTATGATAAATTAAAGATTTACATGGAAAAATATTTCAGATAAATACATTAAAATTGACAATCTTCATGGAAAAATTAAAGAGTAAAGTGGTAGACAGGTAAAACATTGCTAAATTAATTGAAATATGGGATAGAAACATTTTATGATAGAATTCTAGATTTACATGGAAAACATTTCTGATAAAATTGTAGAAAAATGTAGAAAAACATGTTAGAATGGAAGTTTATCATGGAAAATTTTATATAGATACAATAATGGTAGGTATAAAAGTATTCCTAAGTTGATTGAAAGTGGAATTATAAACATTTTCTGATAAACTTGAAGATTTACATGGAAAATATTTCTGATAAAATTGAAGAAATATATAGAAAAAACATAAATAGTTAAAATTACAGATTATCATGGAAATTATATAGATAAAATGATAGACATAAAGATAAATCTAAGTTGATTGAAGGTGGAATTATAAACATTTTCAGATAACATTGAAGATTTACATGGAAAATATTTCTGGTAAAATTCAAGAAATAAATAGACAAACTCATTAAAATTGACTATTTCATGGAAAATTTTACATATAAAATGATAGATATACAGGAGATCATGGGTCAACAGGCAGAAATCCTTGAAGAAACACAAAAATCCCTTAAAGAATTACACGAAAACACCAACAATCAAGTGAAGGAACTGAACAAAACCATCCAGGATCTAAAAGTGGAAGTAGAAACAATAAAGAAATCACAAAGTGAGACATCTCTGGAGATAGAAAACCTTGGAAAGAATTCAGGAGTCATAGACATCAACAACAGAATACAAGAGATAGAAGAAAGAACCTCAGGTGCTGAAGATACCATAGAAAACATTGACTCAAAAGTCAAAGAAAATGGAAAATGCATAAAGCTGGTAATCCAAAACATCCAGGAACTCTAGGACACAATGAGAAGACCAAACTTAAGGAGTATAGCTATAGATGAGAGCAAGGATTTATATCTTTTTGTTGTTGTTGTTGTTGTTGTTGTTGTTTTTGGCTTTTTGGATTTTTTTTTCCAGACAGGGTTTCTCTGTATAACCCTGGCTGTCCTGGAACTCACTCTGTAGACCAGGCTGGCCTCAAACTCAGAAATCCACCTGCCTCTGCCTCCCAGAGTGCTTGGATTACAGGCCACCACCGCCTGGCTGAGGATTTACATCTTAAAGGCCCAGTAAATATCTTCAACAAATTGTAGAAGAAAACTTCCCTAACCTAGAGAAAGAGATGCCCATGAACATACAAGAAGCCTTCAGAACTCCAAACAGACTAGACCAGAACAGAAACTCCTCCTGGCACATAATAGCAAAACACCAAATTCACTAAACAAAGAAAGAATATTAAAAGCAGTAAGGGGGAAAAGGCCAAGTAACATATAAAGGAAGACCTATCAGAATCACACCAGACTTCTCACCAGAGACTATGAAAGCTAGAAGATCCTGGGCAGACCTCATACAGACCCTAAGAGAACACAAATGCCAGCCCAGGCTACTATACCCAGCAAAACTCTCAATCATCATAGATGGAGAAACCAAGATATTTCATGATAAAACCAAATTTACACAATATCTTCCCACAAATCCAGCCCTTCAAAGGATAACTGATAGAAAATGCCAACACAAGGAGGGAAACTACACCCTAGAAAAAGCAAGAAAGTAATCTTCTTCCAACAAACCCAAAAGAAGATATTCACACAAACATAAAAATAACACCAAAACTAACAGGAAGCAACAATCAGTATTCCCTAATATCTCTTAACAATAGACTCAACTCCCCAATAAAAAGACATAGACTAACAAAATATTTCTCATGTAAATCTTCAATTTTATCAGAAAATGTTTATAATTCCCCTTTTAATTAATTCAACAATGTTTTATTAATGCATTTTATCTGTATTATTTTTCATGGTAATCTTCAATTTTAATGTCTTTCTATATACTTCCTCTATTTTATCAGAAATGTTTTCAATGTAAATCTTTGGTTTTTTTTTTTTTTTGCTTTTCTTTTTTTTTATTCGATATAA
This sequence comes from Apodemus sylvaticus, assembly GCF_947179515.1. Lineage (NCBI taxonomy): Eukaryota > Metazoa > Chordata > Mammalia > Rodentia > Muridae > Apodemus > Apodemus sylvaticus. The sequence continues at coordinate 44,490,547 of NC_067478.1, read as the reverse complement.
TTTTTTATTTACATTTCAAATGATTTCCCCTTTTCTAGCCCCCCACTCCCCGAAAGTCCCATAAGCCCCTTTCTCTTCCCCTGTCCTCCCACCCACCCCTTCCCACTTCCCCTTTCTGGTTTTGCCGAATACTGTTTCACTGAGTCTTTCCAGAACAAGGGGCCACTCCTCCTTTCTTCTTGTACCTCATTTGATGTGTGGATTATGTTTTGGGTATTCCAGTTTTCTAGGTTAATATCCACTTATTAGTGAGTGCATACCATGATTCACCTTTTGAGTCTGGGTTACCTCACTTAGTATGATGTTCTCTAGCTCCATCCATTTGCCTAAGAATTTCATGAATTCATTGTTTCTAATGGCTGAATAGTACTCCATTGTGTAGATATACCACATTTTTTGCATCCACTCTTCTGTTGAGGGATACCTGGGTTCTTTCCAGCATCTGGCAATTATAAATAGGGCTGCTATGAACATAGTAGAGCATGTATCCTTATTACATGGTGGGGAATCCTCTGGGTATATGCCCAGGAGTGGTATAGCAGGATCTTCTGGAAGTGAGGTGCCCAGTTTTCGGAGGAACCGCCAGACTGATTTCCAGAGGGGTTGTACCAATTTGCAACCCCACCAGCAGTGGAGGAGTGTGAACAGAACACCAATAGCATATGCTCTAAGATCAAGAATTGACAAATGGGACCTCATAAAATTACAAAGTTTCTGTAAGGCAAAGGACACCATCAAGAGGACAAATCGGCAACCAACAAATTGGGAAAAGATCTTCACCAATCCTACATCAGATAGAGGGCTAATATCCAATATATATAAAGAACTCAAGAACTTAGACTCCAGAAATCCAAACAACCCTATTAAAAATGGGGTACAGAGTTAAACAAAGAATTCTCACCTGAAGAACTTCGGATGGCGGAGAAGCATCTTAAAAAATGCTCAACTTCATTAGTCATTAGGGAAATGCAAATCAAAACAACCCTGAGATTTCACCTTACACCAGTCAGAATGGCTAAGATTAAAAATTCAGGAGATAGCAGGTGTTGGAGAGGGTGTGGAGAAAGAGGTAAATCTTTGATTTTATCACAAATGTTTCTAATTCCATTTATCTCTTTCTATATCAAGAAATGTCTGTCTGTCTATGTATATATCTACGTATCTATGTATCCATGTATCTATCTATCTATCTATCTATCTATCTATCTATCTATCTATCTATCTATTTATCTATCTATCAATCATCTATGGCTACACACAACACACACACACACACACACACACACACACACACACACACACACCACACAAATGACTGCCTATGAATGATTTAAGGTCCAAGAGTTTATGGGCTGGATGTCTCAACTGGTCTGTCTTTAGTATACATTGGAATTCTAAAGTAGTCTCTAATGGCAGTGGGGGCGAAAAAGGACTCCCTCTGCAGGTGCAATCAAACAGGCAATGAGCAAATGCTTTCTTCTCTTCTTCCTTTTCATTATATAGGCTTCCAGCAGAAGTTGTATCCCAGATTAGAGAAAGCTTTCCCAGCTCAAAAAAATCTGGACATAGGCATGTCTTCCTACCTTAAAGATTCATGTTAGAAGTAGATCTTCCCACTTGAAATTAATCAAAAATCACTCACAGATGTACCCTCCATTTTTGGGTTTTAGTTATTTCCAGATGTAGTCAAGTTGACAACTAAGTATAGCCATCATAGATGCCATGTACAGACAACACAAAAGGGCAGTATTCTATAAAGATACACAGAGTGTTGCTACTCTTAAAGACCAACACGCCAAAGATTACTGAGGTATATAGTAAACTTGGAGAAAAGTAGGAAATGGAACCCTCTGTAAGACCTCCAGGAAGAAGGGTTTGCTGGATTTTGGATGTCTACTTTTCAGAATTATGAAAGAACAGATTTCTGTATTTTATGTCACCAATTTTATGATATGGTTTTAGAGCAGGCTTTTGAGACTGATATAAGCTATATAGTGCATAAACTATGTAGGTATAGAATGAACAATAGCTCCTAGTCCAAGAGCTCATTTGAAGATTAAATATGATCATGTATATAGACTACTTGGTCTTGTCAATCCAGAGCAAATTCTGGATAAGATTACCTATTTTCATTTGAATCTCATGTAGAGAGGAGGCTTGGGTCTCCTGGCAGCATTCTTGTGCCCATTTACACAGCACAATCTATCCAGATGTCTGCCTTATACATCAAGTGCAGCAACACAAAACTGACGCTAATTGCCCTTCATTCAGATACCATTTAATCCTATCCATATCAGTCAAGAACCTGGTAATCTTTTTCTATATTTGGTAAATCTATGTTAATCAGCTCTCCATCACTTCAGCTGACAGAATGCCTAAGACGATCGACTTAGAGGAGAGTTTTCTTTTCACTCGCAGTCTCAGAGGCTTCATCCATAGTTGCTTAGATGTCTTGCTAACAGAAAAATTATTGAAGGGGCGTACAGTGGATGAGCAATGGATACTATTGCTTTCCTCATGGCTGACAGAGAACCAAGGATGTGTGTGTGTGTGTGTGTGTGTGTGTGTGTGTGTTTGTGTGTTTGTGTGTGTGTTAAGATTCTTAAAACAAAACCTTCCCAGAAGCTCATGACTATACATATATAAATGATTAAACCATCCATGAGGTCAAGCTTCTTCCAATTCAATTACTTCTCTGAACACTGCTGCACTGGGGCATCAAACCTGTCTCACATAAGATTGGGATTATGGCAAGGAGGATAGTGGAATAATGTGACCTAAACAATAACAGAGTTCATTATGTCCGAAAATTTCTGAGGTCTGAACTATATTTTGTAGACTGGAACAACAAGTCGTTTCCTTCAAATATGAGAAGACCACTGTTCTCACAGTAGAGATCTAGCGTTGGTTGTACTAAAGGGGCAAAAGTCCAGCAACAGTGCCTTCTTTCTAGTTTTTATTGTTCAGAAGGATCTTGTCATGTGTATTTTATAAAAGAAAATAAGAAAAGCAAAAATAAGAAAAGAAAGGATAATGTCATCTGAGTAGTTTTATGGCGGGACTCACTTAGAACACGGTTGAAAGCTACAGCTTTACTTTAAGTCACAAATTTCACTGGTAAGCTAGCTTGGGAATTTGTGGCAAAAACGTTGAAGCCTGGGTGGAGGACCATGAGAAAAGTTAAATTTAGTCTTCTGAGTCCTAGCACATTAAAATTCCTGTGAAACAAAATAACAGTGTGCTTTGAAATAAATTCTAGCGTGAATCAAGTGAATGAATGGACATTTAGAATGAATGACATTATTTTTAGAAGCAGCTTTTTCTCTTCCTATTTTCTCATTGTAGACTTTAGTTGGCAAAGCATGAAGAAACCGTGTGTGCTGTTACACAGCATAAGGAGTCTTGCACGTCCCATCTCTTCCAACACACTTTGAGACTTCAAGATAATGCTAGGTTTAGTATATGAACAAAGAATAAGGTTGTAGTCTGGGCAATTGCATCTTAATTGAAAGATAGATGGTTGAACTTTGGACAGAAATCAAAAGTGGAAAGCACTAGAACAACTGCCTTTAAAATTATGTGTTTTTCATGTAAGTAGAAATTTTCTCTCCTATAAAGATTTAGTATCATGGTGTGATTATACAGTATGGCTATAAACCAGCACTGTACAGAGTGATATCACCATGTAAGAAGGTTAATTTAGAGAAATCCTTCATTCTCACTATAACAAACCACTGAATATTTATATCAAACCAATGATTATTAATTGGCAATCTTTTTAAGAATGATGTACTAAAAGACTCATGCATATACATCCTTATAAACTAACTTATTCACCAGTTCATTAAAATATTTGGCTTGTACACACAAATGTTTTGATATGTGTGAGATAGGAAAACAGTGCAAATAAGTGGTATATAGACTGGTGGATAGTGGTCAGTAAATGGGAGAAAATAAAATTGAAGGAAAAATGAAGAATGCGGGGTCATACAGCATTTTTTCCTACAACTAGCTTATTTCTTTAGACTTGTTTCACTAAATAATATATGTATGTCTTAGTAAGTATTTTTTTATTGCTGTGATAAGACATCATGGCTAAGGCACCAGTTTCAATGGGTGAGTCCATAAATCATGTCAGGAAAGAAGGCATGGTCTTTGAGCAGTAGCTGAGAGCTTATATCCTGATCTATAAGCACAAGGCAGAAAGAATTAGTTAAGTGGGAATGGCTCAAGATTTGAAAATTCAAAGCCCATTCACAGGGACATGCCTCCTCTAACAAGGCCACATCTCCAAATCCTTTCCAAACAGTTCCACCAACTGAGGACATAGCATTCAAACATAAGTCTATGGAGGCCATTCTCATTCAAACCACCACATTCTACACCCTAGCCTCCATATGCTTGTGGTCATTCCATAATGCCAACTGCATTTAGTTTAGCTTCAAAAGTCCCCAATATCTTTCACAAACACAACACAGTTTAGAAGGCCAAAGTCCCAAATCTCTTCTGAGAATCAAACCAATCTCTTTCTCTCTTTTTAACTCCCAGTAAAATGAAAAACCAAATTTCATACTTTCAATGTACAATGCCACAGAATATATTGTTTTAGTTAGGGTTTCTACTGCTATGATGAAACACCGTGACCAAAGCAACTCAGAGAAAGAAAAGTTTTATTTGGCTTGTACTTCTACATCACTATTCATCACTAAAGGAAATCAGGACAGAAACTCAAACCAGGCAGGAACTCAGAGGCAGGAGCTGTTACAGTGGCCATGGAAGAGTGCTATTTACTGGCTTGCTCCTCATGGCTTGCTCAGCCTACTCTTATAGAACCCATGACCACCAGTCCCAGGGTAGTTCCCCATACGATGGCCTGAGCACTCACACATCAATCACTAATTAAGAAAATGCTCCACAGACCTGGCTACAGTCTCATGGAGACAATTTTCTCACTTGATACTCCCTCCTCTCTAATGACTGTTGCTTTTGTTAAGTTGACATAAAACTAGTTAGCACAATTATCACTCCAAAGGGAGGAACGGGGCATAATAATGAAATCCAAAACAAGATCAAAACCAGCAGGGAAATCTCTAAATCAATGATTCCATGTCTCCCGTCCAAGGGTTTAGATGGCTCTTTGCAATACCCCTCTTATTGCTGGGCTGTTCTACTCCCTGTCTGCAGCTCTCCTTGTTAGCCATCTCATGGTTCTGGCATTTTCTACATCTTTCAATGCAGGATTCACCTCCACAATTTTACACAGTGGTCTCTCTGAGCCTCTGCTGGGATTCTCCTGTCACATACTCTGCCTCAGTGGGTTTCCTTTTCTCCTTTACCACGACTCCTTTACTTTTGTATCTTTCCGCAACTCCTTTACTTTTGTATCTTTCAGGACTCTAAAACCCAATTTCAGACTCTCAAACCTGTGGCTGGCTGCTTGGTATACAGCCTGATTCTCTCCTTGAATTCCATTTATATGAATGTTGATTTGTTGATTCTTTTTATGAACAGATAATTTCTTAAGCTGTTTCTTTTTATAAATTGGAAGTTCAGGTGGCTGGGGCCTTCTGCAGAAGGCACCACTCCCTTGATTCCATTCTACATGAGCCTTTGCATCTCTTTCAGCAAACCCTTGGCTTCAACATTAAATTTTCTGATGCTATTTTTTTCTCCTCAAACTGTACATTTTGTATTTCCATTTTCTCTGCTTGTTCTTTCTCATTGTAGACCTATGTAAGAGTGATGACTAATGACTACACCATAGAGTCAACATTAGGCTGTCTTGGATCTACTCTGCCAATGAAATTAGTCCAAAATATTTCAATTTAGCCTCAGGTAGATTCTCAGAAAAAGACAAAAAGCAACTAGAGTCTTTATTAAAATATCACAAGATTTGCCTCTAGCCCAGGTGTAATATTGTTATCCTTTCAAACCTCTTGAGTTGGGCCTTTAGAGTACACATGGCTCTTAGAACTATGTCTTCCAAGATCCAACTAGAACAGTTTGTTACGTCCCATCTACAGCATTCAACCATTTTCCCAGTTCAGTGTTTCAAAGTCTTCCACATTCCTCCAAATGACAGTGTATCATCAGGCATTTCATAGCCGTAGCCCACTGCCTAGTAGTGAGTTCTGTCTTAGGTACTTTTAAATTGCTGTGAAAAAAAAAACATCAAAACAAGGTAACTTAAAGGAAAAAGAATTTATTTGAGGCTTACCATTTCAGTGGGTGAATCTATGACTATCATAGTGGGAAACATGGCAGCAGGCATGCAGACAGGGTTCTAGAGCATAAGCCCAGAGGTTACATCTGATCTACAAGCATAAAGCAGAGAGAGCAAATAACTGGGAATCATAAACATCCTTCAACAAAGCCATATTTCCCAATCTTTCCAAAACAGTTCCATGAACTGGGCGACAAACCATTCAAATATATGAATCCCCCCCCCATTCCCTCATGGGGACCAGTCTCAAACCACTGCAGTGCATATGTTAATTTTTCTCAGTGCATGCACATATGCTACGTGTGTGTAGTTGCCCATGAAGGGAGGTGAGAACTGGAGTTACAATTGTGTGTAGCTCAACATGGGAAGTAAACCTGGGCCATCTACAAAAGCAACAAGCGCTCTTGCCATCGACTTGCCATTCCAGCCCTTTATGTCGCAATATACAAAATGATTGTTTATTAAATTAGTTAACACTTGAGGGAGGAGAAGATGTGCTCACAAGTTCTGAAGAGGGAGTTAGCATTTTAGATATAAATGACAGAGGGGACACGGCAGCTAGAGATGGCTCAAGTACAAGTTGCAACTATTAGCTTCATCTGTTTATTTATCAAAGGTCCTAAAACTCTAACCCAACCAATAAAATGTACTGTTTCTTCTGAAAGTCATTCATTACAGTCCCACTGAAACTCTGGAGCCGGTTATAGTGCCTTTGCTGAAGTGTTCGGTCACAAACCATGTATATGTTGAGTCAAGTGTGCCATCAAACGTTGTGTATTTGTGCAATGGTTTGACCAAGCTTACATTTGGTTGCCTTGAAGCTATGAAATGCCCTGATCCATGACAGGGGCAAGGCTCTTAGGAAGAGACTTTATCACACGTGCTCCTTCAGTATCTCTATCTTCAAAATAAAGATTTTTTTAAAAAAAAATCAGACTAAGAGTTTTTATAAGACCCTTTGGCTCTGACTTCTAGTCTGATCATATTTCTCTTGTGAGCATTTAAATGTTCAAGTAGAGGGTACAATTTCACAGCTCTCCTTGAAGACATTTTGTTCTTGCTGTGATGGGTCTTGAATTTTACCTTCAAACATTTTCCCATTCTTCATAATGTACCAATTTGCCTATGGACTCAGTAAAACAGATGCTTCATGAAAGATTTTGAGGCTTTCAGAGAGTGTCCCTGGGATTTTCTTTCATGGTCTTTGTGGTGTTGAAGTCAGAATCAAGGCAAACCTAACTTACTTTTGGACATCAGTTACATTTAGAAAGCTTTTAGGCTTCTGAGGCTTTGAAAATAAATATTATCTTGTGGTTGATTCTGTTTTTTATCGTCGTTACAGCCCTCACCACGTTGTCAAGTCCTTAAATCCCACATGGCAAACTCTAATCTGGTCTGTTTTACCTCACCTCTTTCACCTCTTCCTGTCACTCAAAAGTAAGGAAGGCTATGCTTGCTGGGCTTCAGAAAAATGTGTTGCTTTCCTTCGTTTTTAAAAAGCACATTTTGATTTATTCTTATCCCATGTGTGGGCACAGATATGCCATTGTGTGCATGAGGTCAGAGAACAACTTGCAGAAGTAAACTCTCTCCTTCCACCATGTGGGTTCTGGGGACTTAACTCAGGTTGTCGGGCCTGAAAGTGCCTTTGCCCACCGAGCCATCTTGCTGGCCCCTGCTTTGTTTTCCTGTACCTGGTTCCTCTTTTCTATCATGTGGTTATCATCAATAAGCTAATTGTGTGGTGATAGTCTTTCCTATGATATGAAATGCATATAGTGTTTCATGTCAGGAGAAGCATCATCTGAGAAAACCTAAGGAACTCAAGTTTTTGGTGACCAGCTAAGTGATTTGAGTCCATCAAGCATGACTAAGGAAGAGAGATCTCTTTAAACACTAATGGCACCAGGAATCTCACTTAACGTTGTCCCATAGTTGGGACTTAACGTTGACTGAATAAGTGTTAGTTGAGTAAAATCAGTAACATGTTGAACACATTCTGTGTACTCTGATGAGAATGTCAGGGAAAATGTTTGTATATGCTGAAGTTCATGACTTATAACTCTACAGAGTATATTTTGGTAGGAGGGGTTATTTTAATTCATTTGTAACTTTGTGTTCACATAATGACTTTGGTGGTGGTCACAGATCATCTTCTTCAAGAATAGATTCTGTGCTGTGGAAATTATCAAGTCAATTCCCATTTTGCCCTAAATTTAGCCAATTGAGATAGTGAGGTAGGCATGCTTCAGAAGCCAAAAATCAGTCTCTTGGCATTCTGTAGCCTAAATAAGCTTGAAGGAACAAGGATAATACAATCATTCAAGAACCACTGTGTTGTGTTGTGTTGTGTTGTGTTGTGTTGTGTTGTGTGTTCTATAGCAGAACTAGAAGGAGAAACCTTCTACCCTGAAGTGTAAAATGCCTTCGGCTATAGCAGTGACAACATTAACAGCAACTGACTTGCTGATTGGCTGTCATGTGCTAGGTGTAAAATTAGACCCTTCTCGGTACATTATTCTATTTCCTTCTTACTACAGACATGTTGGGGAGTCACTATTGTTATCAGCCTTAATAAATGTTAGTGCCAAGTTTTTTCTCATACCTGTACAATGAGGTAGTGTTATAAAGCTGTAACTGGGGTATATGTGTGATTCTGGAAACACTAGAGAGAAAAGTTCCAAATATACACTGAGCTTATATCCTTTTGAAAATGTTTGATAAGTTGATATTCATTAATACATATTAATGTATCGCTTAAATACATGGAATTGTAGGATGAACATATAAGCATTTTCCCTTCTACCTAGAGTTTTTATGTATAGAATTATACATAATCACCACTACAGTGGTTGTTATGGTAAAAACTCAAAAATAAGCAAAGAATCCCCATTGGAATATTATGAGAGATCATCAAACAACTTAAATGTTGTAGAAAGATCCACTCTGATTTTTATTTGTTTGATCTCACTGAAGTAAAGACAAATGCACTGAGTAGATGTGGATTGAAAAAGTTAATTTTAGTTCTGACATAGGAACAGGAGTTATTGAGCATGTGTGGTTGCTTCCTTTTAGTTTTTCCTTCTTTAGCAAAGTGCAATAAACATAGACAGACTATAACAATGAAATAGAAAGGAGTAGGGATTGGGACCTTCTCGGCTTGGAGTTTACTTTAGGAAAACCGCTGTCTATAGATTGACTATGGTTGACATTGCAACCCATCAGAGTGTGAACCTGGACAGGACACAGATCACATGCCTAAGAAATCTCTGGAGCAAAGTGGGTTCCATCTCTAGAGAAAAATAGATTCCTCCTTTGGAATATACAATGTTTTCCTTGCTCCAAGGTTTATTATTATTTTTCTTTTTCTAAGTGAGCTGGAACTTCCATTGAGTTTCCTTTAACCTGGATATTTCTTCAAACCACGGGGAGACTAACATCTCAAATAACAGTGGGATTCTTAATAGTTAACTTCACACTATATTTTTCAAAGGCGAATGTGCTTTTATTCCCAAGTCATCAGAATCGGTCTGCTTTCAGCACAAATATTTCCTTTCAGTGTTACTTACATAACATAAAATTTTGCTGCTTTATGCAGAATAGTCTTCAAATGGACCGATTTATAGCCCCTTTCCTAAAGTACTTATGTAAAAATTTATCATTTTTTTAAAAACAAAGTACGCCAATGTATCTGTTTTTCCCAGAAACACTGAAAAGGATTTGTTGAAACGATGTACTGCCATTCCATCCTTTCCACAGCCCAAGTGTTCATAAAACATAATGACTGGGTGGAGGGTGGAAGCGAGGAAACCGACCATTGCTCATTCTTTATGTTGATTGTGAGGGCTTTGAAGACACACATGCTCAAACATGGTGAATCTGGAAAGAAAAGCAATCCGTATTTCCTGAATCCCTTGCAGTCATTTCCCAGCTTCTCTCATTTCTGTGAACTCTCTTTTTATATCCCTTCTCTAATACCACCTTCTCAGGAGTAGCTCTGTCTCCTACTTATGCATGCTGAAGTATCTGGTTTTGTAATCACTTGTAAATTTCACTTTCTCTTCTGTTGTATTCCTACCGACTTCTTTCCTTCCCTCTCTGGCCAGTGATCCCATGTACCAGCAGGTAAAAAAACAAAACAGCAACAACAACAAAAGACAAACCCTGAAGTACTATTGTGGTGCTTTTTAATAAATTCCACTGTCAGATTGTCCTAAGACAGATAATTTATGGTACCAAGCAATTTGTTTACACTAAGGCTATGCCAAAACCAAACCATTCACAAAATAAAACTGCAGCCATATACCAGTTTTTGAGAGACCAGAAATATTTATATTTAAAGGCTTCCTTTATTGTTTATGAAAGTAATGAATTGGTAAAATTGGTATGGGTTGTTTCTGAAGTTTTCACAGAACCATGTCTCAGTGGTATTGCTAGTTGGGAGAGTTGCATGACTTGGAAAACACTGACACAAAACAGTTTGTTAGCTTCTCTGAGGCATCATAGCACAGAGGCTCACTTTGTGGGTGCTGGGATCAAATTGCTCAAGTTTTGGGTCTTCTTTTTATGACTATCCCCTTGTATGAACCTGAGTTATTTATTATTTCATGGTTGAATCCTTATTAAATGAAGGTCCTACCAGCAGCATCCATTTTGTAGTTATTAATATAAGGTGCTTAGAAGAATGGGCATGTGGTAAGCTATCCGTGCTCAATATTTAAAAAAGTGAAATCAGGATTTTCCTAGAGTGCATTAGATAATAAAATTGAATTAATTTAGTCAATGAGGGGCTGGAGAGATGATGGGTCAGCGGTTAAGAGCACTGGATGTTTTTCCAGAGTACCCAGGTTCAATTCCCAGCACCCATATGGCAGGTCCACAGGATCTGATGCCCCCACTCCAATGTATATTAAAATAAAAAAGATGGTTAATATAATCAATGAAATGTATAAAAAGATGGTTAATATAATCAATGAAATGTATAAGAGAGCTTGTATAAGAGAGTAATGAACCAATGCTTCTTCAGACCTGTTATTAGCCCATTAGGAGTTGTTTCTAACAACAATTCTGTGATATAAAGCAATATGTAATATGTATGTATTCAGAACAGCTCATTATATTATTATTATTTTATAAGAATAATGTTAGAATTCTGATTTTTTATTTCTAATCCACATTCACCTTGTGATGTCTGCACCTCTCAAATCTTCCATATTTTAGAGACCACATTATACCTTAGTCAATAGCATTTAGAAATGGTCAGTAAATATGTTTATTTTGTATTAAAATATTTTATTTCTAGGTCATAATTTGAGACCTGATTAGTCCACTTTCAAATTAAGTCTGTTATATTTAAAAGACCTAGCAAGGGATGGAGAAAAGCGGAGAAATTTAGAAAAAAAATTTCTAAAGTGGAAACTTAAAGAAAGTAGCAGAAAATGCACTTTCATTGGTTTCTCCTTGGGTCATTTAACAAAAATTTAAAAGTGTTCAAGAAATGATCTACAAGCCCTCGGGCTTGTCTTCAAGATGTCTGTTAAGTCTTAAGAACAATGTGGGGTATGCCCTATTGTAGTGCCCAGTGTACTCTCAGAAATCAGCCAGACCGAACATAGCATGGAATGTGTCGTTCTTGGTTTAGTATAGAGCTGGTTTCTTGAGCTTGAACTTTAAGCAAAGTGTAGAAGCATCGAGACTTATCATATTCAAACTTTATAACATGGATTACTTAAGTCTAGCTTACGGTTACTGTGAGGTCTAAACTCAGAAGAAGTCTAACCTGTGGCTCCTCACAGTACTTCTCAAGCTGCCTCCTATCTAAACATTTCCTCCCAAAGGCTAGGCTTCTGATCCCCCACCTCATCCTTATATAAGTCAGACATTTTGATCCGGGCTACCACTCTTGGTCCTGTGGCTTCTCTCTTTCCCTTCCTCCTCCTGTCTTCTCTCATGGTCCAGTTTAGTCTGCCATGGTCATTTTGGACTCTTCCCTCTGCCGGCTTTCCCTCTTATATCTATTACAAAAATCTTCTCCATACTTTAGGAGTAGTCACGCCCTTATTCTTTTATTTCATCTTTTTATTCTGTTATTTATTCAAAATCATAGAAAGCAGAGAAGCTTATCCAAAGTGAGGCAGCCAGTTAGTAACCTACAAGAGATCGGTATACCTGATAGCATAGATTGAACACACACCCAGCCTGCTTAATGCTTTCCTGGGATTTTTGACTTGTTCTATCGTCTTTATTTGAAATGACCATTTATTCCTTATTATTTACTTGTATGTCTATTATTTACTTGTATGTCTATGATCCTCTTTCGTAGGATATGTCTGTCCTACAAATTTTCATGAGAAGAACAGCATTAGGTGCTGAATAGGTTCTTGATACATCTTTGTGGAATGAATGAGCACTTAATTCTTTAAAGAAACACCAGATCATGTCCATTGTGTTCGTTAAATTACCCATCAGTTTGACTAGGCTAAGAGATGACCGAAAAAGTTGTTTTTATAGTTTGTCTGTTAGATGTTTGGGGGGAGATTTTATTTGTATTACTTGATCCAGTGGTGTGATTGACCTTGATCAATAATATGGACCTTTCTTTCTTGTGCTGTTGGATTACAGAAATTATAACAATGCCATCTCCCTCCCCTTTCCTGTTCCAGCTGATTGTGGACTGTTCAGCCTCTTTACTTTATAAGCAAATCCCATTGCATATGGTTCTTGTTCTCTGGAGAACCACAATGCATCCTTCTATTCAGTATTATCTTCTTCCAAGTGGAAGAAAAGAAACAGATGCGAGGGAAGATGACATCCAAGGATCTGGTCAAACTTTGGATTCAGACCTGGATTTCCATTCCGTGACTTGAGCCTTTCTCCATCTACTCTAAGGACGTGTCCTCACAGATACCCTTGTAACTCTATCAGTGTAATGAAGTAATATTAAAGGGATAAAAATCAAAGGTTTAGAAATTAACGCATGTAGGGAGCTGCATGGGGCAGATGTGATTGTGAGAAGCATCACTTTTGTTTGGGGGTGAGATCTGTCTCGGTCTTCTGTGCTGCTCGGCAGTGCTAGGCTCTATCCTGTGATTTATGCTCCTCAGCTGTGCCTCTGAGACAAGTGATTATGAAAACCCACAAACCCTACATTTTTCATCTACATTTGTCGTGACCAGTCCTTTGAACAAAATGATAGATTTATGTGCAACTGATTACTTCTTATGCAGTTCATATTTTTGCCTTATATAGAATAAAAGACAAGACGTGTGGTATATTTTGTTATCTCTTCTTTAAACTAAAAGAAACCCTAAAAATCTTTTATTATCTATGAGAAGAAATTATCTTTTAGTACAATCAAGTACTGGATTTCTCCCCTGTATTTGGCAGTATCTGGAAACATTGTCATAAAAATTAAAGAGATCTTATAGAAATGTAGTGAGATGGGGATGCTGCCAGATGCCGATTCATGGCCCTCTACAACAAAGGATTAGATGCTTAAAACTGTCAATATTTGATATATTACAGTGTTTCTGAATCTACATGCAATTGCACCTCCTTCACTTGTAGAAATCTGAGAGTTCTTTATATGATGGTACAGAAAAAAGCATAGATGTAGAAAGTGGTTTCTCTCCTTTACAATGTAATACATTTCCCCTCCTTGTCTGGTTTTTGAAATCAATTCAATTCTATGTGACATCATTAGTGTGTGATATGAAACTTCAACTCTTGTATTAAAGGCCCTGTATTACTGTTTTAAAGGTTCTAATACAATTCCTAAATTTTGTTACAAAGAGCCTTTAAAGGAGTTTATAGACTTGTTGAGAAAAACTTGCAGGAAGTCCATGAAAAGGGCTATTATAAGGAAATAGCTACACAGCATCCAATAAATTACTTAGTGAGAACTTTGGTTAATGAATTTATAGTATTAAGGAAGTAAATATGCTATTTATTTTACCTGAAGCATTTTTTCAGGTAATATTTAGGTTGGATGAAAAGGTGATACAATGAACCGGCTTTTGTAGTTTCTTTCTCTATTGCATTAAACATGTAACCACTAGAATCTAAAACACTAAAACAAATACAACCTTGTTTAAAAATGAATAAAATATTAAAATAGTTGCCTTGCCAAAGAACACACTCAGATGGCAAACTGGATTTTTAAAAGTTACTGAGGATCATGCCATGGTATCAAAACAGCAATCACATGCTACTTCATACCTGCTAGGATGGCTAAGGTTCGAAACGGCAAAGCCAAACACTGATTAGCATATAGGTTAGGAACTCCTATTAACTTCTGTGAGAATGCAGTGTATGGTCACTAGGGAAGATGAATTAGTGATGTCTTATGAGACTCTTATGTTTCTTAGTGTCTATATCAATGGAAATTTGTCACACTAACAGCTTCATTAGTTCTCAATAACAAATTTGGAGACAACAAAGAATACACTAATAGCCAAATGGTAAGACAAACAATGGTACATTCAGGCAATGGGATATTATTCAACATGAGAAAGACACACACTATCAAGCCAAGGGAATGTCCTGGTAGAAAGCATTTGTTACTGTGCTAAAGAATCCATGGAAAAGGCTGCCTCAGAGAATTCTAGCTATGTGACATTTAAAAAACTGGAAAGACGCTTAAAAGATCAGTGGTTGCCAGTGGTTGGGATTAGGTGGGGCAGACAAGCAGAACACAGTGTATTGAAGCCACTTTATGTGATTTTCTGAAGGTGAGTTACAGGCAAGTGACAGTGCTATGTTAATGCAGGGTCAGCTGCTCATTTATGTATTAAACATTATGAATTTGTAAAAGTCTTTATAATAGGTGTATTATGTACAAGATACAGGAGATCTGTGTCTTAGAGAGGGCACGGTGACATTTTTATGCCTATTTTAGACATAGTGTCATTTGTCTTTGGTATCACATTGTCAGAGATTGTCATGGTTTTTTTCTTGATCATGGTGGTGTTGAATTTCAGAGGCTGGAGAAATTTGGAAGGTGAAAGTGGATTAAATTAATCCAGAGTCTACTTGACTTTATTCTCTGTGAAACCCTTTCTCTTGCTTCCAGCCAGGATGGGGGAAATTTGGAAGACAATGGCAGACTACATATATACATGCAAATTAAAAAAATCATTTTGCAATAAACTTAAGATGCAAATATGTGTAATTTGGATTCAAATGAGGTCCTGGATGGATGCTTTCTGTAGTATTACTTTACAAGGCAAATGATGGTGGTTGAGTTTTAGCTTTCAAGATTGGGTGCACTATTGTTTGTACAAGCCTATGGTTTTCAAAGCTATTTAAATTCTATATCCATGCATGAATTCGTTTTAATTTCCAGA
The DNA here is from genome assembly GCF_947179515.1 of Apodemus sylvaticus. Classification (NCBI taxonomy): domain Eukaryota; kingdom Metazoa; phylum Chordata; class Mammalia; order Rodentia; family Muridae; genus Apodemus; species Apodemus sylvaticus. Next base: position 44,474,980 of record NC_067478.1, on the reverse strand, counting down.
CACTCTGCCTAGTTCTGTCCTGTTCTTTCCATATTTCTTCCCCCATTCTCACTGCTGAGTCCAACACAAACGGTCCCCTTTCAACACATAGTTCTTCTCATTATTTAAGATGGAAATAAGGCTGGAGAGGCATTTTCTCATGCTATTTCTAGGATACCTCAAATTCTGCTTTGCCTCTCGGCCAGTTCCTTCGGAAAACCTAACCAAAAGTTTCTGGAAAACCTAACCAGCATCCTCAGCATGTGGAGTTTTAGTCCTGTAGTCCATTTGCCATTCTCTCCTATGAATAACAAATTAGTTGACTGTATGGTCATCATAACACTACTCCAGCAGCTAGGTTTATGGAATAACTCAACCATAATTATAAAGAAAAACCAACATAGCAATACAGCAATTTAAATTTTTTTCACATTTAGCCCAAATTCTCTATTCTCGGAAAATGTTCATCCTAAACCCAAGAAGGGTCAGCACTGGCAGGAGACAGACAACTGGCTAATGATGTATTTCTTGAAGTCACTCTCTCCCCAGGAGGCTTTGATTCTAGGCTACAAAAAATGTATCCTAAAATTTCATGAGAACAAAGGACTCCCTAGGAGGATGAGGCCATAGAATAGATATACACACTGCAAGTGTCCTGTCTGTGCAAGCGTTCCTTTTGCTTTACTGAAGCTTAGATCATAAGAAGCTCACTTAAAACTTTCACCCTTACAGCCTAGAACTGGAGTCTTTGGGAGGCTTACCTTGCCCTGTGTTTGTTGGTGGACACAGTGAGTATGTTGGTAGCATTTACTTTGATCGCTGGTTTGGACAATGATTGTGAATAACTGTCTAAAAAAAATATTTCCATCAGCCTTGTAGCATTTTAAAATGTCTTCCTTTTCATTGTTCCAATAGCACTTTTCAAATGCCTCCTTTGACTACAGTTCACATTCTTAACTTTTTTGTATCAGTATCCCACTGAAGCTGAAGGCTGAATTTGGTGGTTGACATTCCTTTTAAGCTCATGCTGCTTTCTCAATAAAAGTCATTTGCTGTTTTGTCACCTCATCATATATTTAAAAGGGTTTTTTTGTACTAGTCTTTAATTTTTTTCTACAGTTTAATAAGGTCTACCACAGAATTAGCAGAGGCAAAATGTGGAGATATGTCATACTAATGTAATAAAAAGCATAGTTCGACTTTCTTATGTTACTTTTCTAGGGCTATGTTCCTATGAACTTGATAAAGAATAAAACCAAAGTTCTTTTTGAGTGGTCTAGTTTTAGACCTTATGTTTCTTTTCTGATCTCCAAACCTCCTTAAGGCTTCTAGGACAAGAAGAAAGAAAGAAAGAAAGAAAGAAAGAAAGAAAGAAAGAAAGAAAGAAAGAAAGAAAGAAAGAAAGAAAGAAAGAAAGAAAGAAAGAAAGAAAGGAAGGAAGGAAGGAAGGAAGGAAGGAAGGAAGGAAGGAAGGAAGGAAGGAAGAAAGAAAGAGGAAGAAAGAAAGAAAGATAGAAAGAAAGAAAGAAAGAAAGAAAGAAAGAAAGAAAGAAAGGAAGGAAGGAAGGAAGGAAGGAAGGAAGGAAGGAAGGAAGGAAGGAAGGAAGGAAGAAAGAAAGAAAGAGGAAGAAAGAAAGAAAGATAGAAAGAAAGAAAGAAAGAAAGAAAGAAAGAAAGAAAGAAAGAAAGAAAGAAAGAAAGAAAGAGGGGAAAATGGAAAGAATATATGTTCAGTGGTGGTGGGACGCTGTTGTGGAGTATTTCTTCCTGAGAGGCTGTTGGAGAATTAGAAGTCTCAGTGCATTCCTGAAGCTTACAAGATTCACAAGACCCCAGAGTTATAAATGCATTGGGGGTGTGGAGGGGATTACAGACTCAGTAGAGCTGCCTGCAGCTTGTGCAGGGGCCTTCTATAGATACAGACTAGTGTCATTATCACCCATGCTGCTGTGGGCTCTACCTGTGAGTCACCCACCTTCCTGCTTGCAACCTAAGTTAGCTCCTTTGCTCACCATGCTGGATTTGGGTAGAATAATTTCTTTGACCTATTGTTGCTTTGTCTTTGGTGAGTAAACCTTTGTTGATATTTCCTCATGAAAAGACACACAAGAGATGTGGATCATAATGTCAACATTAAATTAAATGCAGGTTTTTCTCAATTCTAAAATCATACATGCATATTCTTACCATCTTATTAGATTAGTTTTATTAGAAATATTTGATAAATTTAAGTCTTACTTTTGTTTGTCTCATGATAAAAATATGCCTGGAACAAAACTGGTAACAGGAACTCATCAACTAAGAGAACAGATAGGACCCTTTGCCAAAAATATCTCCAAAACTAATTTCTATACTAGAGTTTTAGCAGGGTTTCTCTGTTGCTCTCTACTTGATGTTCCAAACATCCATTTGATGATGTTTTGCTATTAATATGCTACATCTTTCTGTCCCTGCTTTCATTCAAATCCAAAAGCAGGACTTTGATAGGTCATTGCCTTGATGGTAAAAACATGAAAAAGACTTTGCCTTGTGTTTTCTATGGGTTTTGCCTGGGAACTTACAAATCTTCACTTTAAGGTATGTATGTGGGTATTCATTATTTATCCTATTATGTATATAGTCTGGATTTAACTTTCTTTTTTTATGATGTTAAATTTATCTGTTAATATTACTATATCTCATGTTCTTCAGAAACAAAATGAAAGAAAAGGAAATTAGAAAGTAGAAGAAGGAAATGCTTAAAAGGTAGAAATTAAGGAATTTTTCATGAGGAAGAATTTCTGGGTAATAAGACTTTATTAGATGATGACTGGCTATTTCCAGAATGGGAAAGATAAAGCTGGAAAGCCCAGAAAAGTCATGCAGGTCCAAGGAAATTATATCAGGCATGTAAAGAATGAGAGTTAGAGATGATATCTAATACATATGATATTAAAATTTCCAAGGTCATAGTTTACTCAAACCTTTACTTAGATCAGTAAACTCTCTCAAGATGTTTGTTGATCTGCCTTGGTAATAATTAATGAGTACTGCTTAAAAGAATAATCCTGTATGTCTAATTAAGGCTTATCTGAAAGTATTTGGTTTTTATCCATGATTCATCTAAATATTGCACTAAAGTTGAAAGTATCAGACTGATGTATCTGATCTTCTGGGATTCAATAACTAGAAGGTCTATACAAATATAGCTGTAGGAATTAAAAGGTATAATTTCTTGGCCCTTTTCCTTCCATGTCTATTGGGTCCTGGGGGACTGTGGAACATGTCTTAAAGTGTCCTATAGCTCTGATGAGTCATCTGTCCTCTTTTTGAGAAAGGTTATAGAGACTCCCCTGGGCAGATTTGAACCAGATTTGAACGTCTGCAAAGAGAAGAGTCAAACAGAGGAAAATGTCCTCAATGCTGCCAAGCTAAGACACAGTCAAGCAAGGCCTCTGACTCACTCTCAATAGATGTGGAACAACTGGTTTAAAATTTAGCTAGATGAGCCAGGGGCTCCTTCTGAGATAAATGGCCCTTGAGGACCACATCTTCAACTGGCCTTGACAGTAAAAACATAAGGTTAATTTGGGCCAACTACACGGTCTTAAACACCCATCAGGAAAGTATAACCAAAGACCAAAATGATTGCTATGTCTTTTTTAATAGTCCAAGGGATCTCACTCCCCAGACATTAGACCTAGATACACAAGAGACTTATTGAGACAGCTATTTATCACTAATGATGTTTCTCTTAATAAAGAAAATGTTGTCCAGATATAGGCCATCATGACCTTGGCTCAATTCAAGACTCTAGCAATTACACGAAGGACTTGCAGCCAAGAGAGATGGGCTCACTATTGTTTTAACCTAAAAATCAAATGATGGTTTAATCTCATCTCCCTATCCCTTTCTAGAAACCATCTGAGAGGAACTTCACACTATGATTATAACCACACCAAGAGTTATTTAAGTGCCTAAGAGTGAATCCTGGACTCATCATCATTCTTGAGTTCAGCTGTGAAGACTCCTTCCTAGCCACCATAAACAAAACCAAACCAGTAAGGGAAAGTCAGTGAAAGGATGTTCTTGTGAGCCCATCGAGAGATTCTATGGGGATTTAAAAATGTCCTTTGTCATGCCTTCTGCCTGGAGGTTGTAACATTAAGCTTTTTTTGTTTTGTTTTTAAGATTTATTTATTTATTTATTTGCTTATTTACTTATTTATTTATTTAATGTGAGTATACTGTTGCTCCTTTCAGACACAGCAGAAGAGAGCATCTGATCCCATTACAGATGGTTGTGAGCCAGCCTGTGGTTGCTGAGAATTGAACTCAGGACCTTTAGAAGAACAATCAGTGCTCTGAACCATGGAGCCATCTCTCCAGTCCCCCACCCCTATCAAACTTTTGTATTAACCTTTCCTTATTTTTTCTCACATCTCTATCCAGTCACCAGTCAACTACTTTCCTCCCCACACATGGCACTTGTATAAATCAGACAGTTAACATATTTTGGGGATTCTCTAGAGAGCACCATTGTAATTGCGCATACCACAATTACTATATGTGGCATCCTCACCTACCTTGAAGAAACCATATATAGAGAGCTATGTCTCACTTCCTTAAATATCACTTCAGAGGCGGTGGGGAATGATTAGAACAAGAGATAGATATTGGTTAGTCAAACTTGGAAAGAGGATCACCCCCAAAAGAAAATCCAAAATCCAAGAAGGTACTATTGCCAGGAGGACATAAGGGAGCAAGGGAGCTCTGGTTTCTTATCTCCTAAATGAGCCTGTACTATATTTAATGGTAAGGACTACTTCAGTCCAGACATTAATCCCCACTAGTGAACATCTCTGGAATAGAGCATCTATATTTTCATGGTAAAAATGGGTTATATCTATTCCCTAGTTTCAACCTATCTCCTAAATTATTTTTGAGCTAACTCTTCAGAAGAGGAAATATTGAAGGATCATTAAGGGAAAGCTTTATTGACTCCTACCCAAAATATTGGAATCTGCCTCTGAGTGGAGACATGTAATTCTCTTTTCCCTTAAAAGTTAATCCATCAGTGAAGAGCACAATTGGTTGTTCAGTGCTAAATGGTCAGCTCTGAAAGCATGCATACAAGTAACATTATACAGAGTGAACAGGTTAAATTTAGGAATAAGTATATATAGTCATATACATATATGCAAGCAATAATAATTAATGAAAAAGATTGTGATTTGAAAGCAAGCAAGAGGTTGCAATGTGGGAGGGTTTAGAAGGAGGAAAGGGAAGGGGAAATGGCTGTAATTTTATTATAATCTCCAAAATGCAAAAAAAATAATACTAAAAAGTATAATCCAGTTAGGCAGGTAAATCACCTGGCCAGTGGTCCTCTCAAGAAGATGGATTCACCTTAACCATGCTAATGAGTCAGGAGGAGTAACTATCCCTTGGATGAGATGATCACTATATTTATGCTTTCAGGTTTCTGATGCATTCTATCATGGTTCACTTTGGTATGTAATGATGTGATCGTAGCCAGGAAAGAAGGCTGTTTCTAAGTTTCCTTGGATACACCTGTCTTGCAGAATTGGTTATTCCTTGCTTGAAAGGGCTACTGAGGAGAAGGCTGGGTCTTCACAGAGGAACACAGACATGTCAGGAACTAGATTTATTTTGGAGCACAGGTAAGTCTGTAAATGGCATTTCCTGTTTTTTCAGGCTTAGCATCCATCTATGAAGAAAGCACTGAGAAGTTCTATTTGTGGACCTCTCTAGACTTTGAGAAGAGAATTGCATATTGTCTAATTAAAAGGCACTGTTTTCAGGCCAGGAATGAAGTTAATGTTATTAAAAGAATAATGAAGGACATAATGTTATTAAAAGAATTTTGCCACTTCCCTGAGCTAGTGTCCATAAATCTCTGGGTGACATGCGAGACAGAAAGAAGTCAGCCTGGTGAATAAAAGGTAGAGAGAGTGTTGTCAGGATGCATCTCTGGGTGCATTCCTTTCCCTGGGCATTATACACAGGACATCCAAGGTCCCTCCTCTCTCACAGTGCTGATCTTTAGGAATTGGCCTCATCACCTTGTCCTCCTTGCTGTCCACAATGCCCATATTCTTAGTTCCAGCTGCTGGTTGTACATTTCTTGGTATGATTCAACCTCAGTGCATATCAAAGTAAAACCTTCCTGGTGCCAAATTTACCTCCTTAGTCTCACTTAGGGTCCACTGTGGTGTTTCTTCTCTTCTCCCCTTCTCTCCTCTCCCTTCCTCTCCCCTTCCCTCCCTCTCTTCTCTCCTCGAATTCCCACATCTAATAGGATTAGACAGTTTTACTTTTTATTTCTCCAGTCAGTGTCTTTTTTTGTTTTTGTTTTCCGAGACAGGGTTTCTCTGTGTAGCCCTGGCTGTCCTGGAACTCACTCTGTAGACCAGGCTGGCCTTAAACTCAGAAATCCACCTGCCTCTGCCTCCCAGAGTGCTAGGATTACAGGCGTGCACCACCATGCCGGGTGGGTCTCTAGTCAGTGTCTTACTTCAACAGCTTACACTTTGCTTCATTCTTGACAGGAGATTTCCAGCTAGCTCCACAGCTTCACACTGAAGTATAAATTTTTTCTCCCAGACAGATGATTAAAGCAAAAAGTGTAGGTGACACAAAAGACATCCATGAACTCACAGGGGCCATACTTAGTGCCCACAGACCTGATAGGCCTCTGCAGATTCTTTTTCTTTGTCTTTGTGCTTTTAAAATGTATCATCTTAAGACTTTCTCTCAGTGTTTACTTTCTACCCCTTATTTGTACTTCAATCTTGGGTAAGATGGGCCCTTCTCCAGAAGTTGTCACTGAATTGATTCCTACTTAGCTTGGACCACAAGTGGGGGAGGGAAGGACCTGAGAGGGAAAGGGGATTGGAGGGATTGAAAACGTGATCTGGTATTGGGTTCGGGCAAAGGACTGAAGCTCCTAGGGCCTGCAGAAAAATGGAAACAGGCAACCTCAGAAAGATGGGGGGGGGGACCCTCCAGAATGTACCAGAGACCAGAGAGGTGAGAAACTCTCAGGACTCAAGGGAGGGACCTTAGATGAAATGCCCTAGAGTGGGGAGAGGGAACTTGTAGAGTCCACCTCCAGCAGAAAGTCAGGGCATCAAGTGAGGGATGGGGTTGCCATCCCACAGTCAAAACTCTGACCCATAAGTGTTCCTGTCAGTAAAGAAGGCCCAGTGACTGACCCAAAGTGGAGTCAAGCTCAAGGGAAGGCTCCAAGGCCTGACACTATTACTGAAGCTATGGAGTGCTCACAAAAAGGGACCTATCGTGACTGCCCTTCAAAAGACCCAACAAGCAGCTGAAAGAGTCAGACGCAGATATTTATACCCAACCAATGGATAGAAGCTGCTGACCCTTGTAGTTTAATTAGGGAAAAGCTGGAAGAATCTGAGGAGGAGGAGGGCGACCCCGTAAGAGGACCAGCAGTCTCAATTAACCTGGACCCCCTGAGAGATCTCCAACACTGGACCACCAACTAGGCAGCATACACCAGCTGATATGAGGCCTCCAACTCATACACAGCAGAGGACTGCCGGTTCTGTAAAGGCTGGAGCTAGGATAGGCAGCTGTGTAAGACTTTTCCATTGCTCAATTTATATCCTAATAATCCTGTTTCTTCTCACAGACCCCAACTTTTACTCATTTATCTAATACCACGTGACTTACAAGTGCACAACCCCAAAGTGCAGGGCTTGGTGAATTTTTGTATCTGTGCAATCTCCATTATTTAGTTCAAAACAGAATATTTCTATATCCCAGTGGATTTTCTTGTTCTCCACCCAAGTCAATATCAATTATATTTAAAGTTATTTATTTGAGTATAATATCCTGCCTAAAGCTAGCTACCAGGTCCAGTGTCATTCTTCATAGTAAAGATTTGTCCTTGAATTTTGGAGTCATGGATCATACAGAATTCAAATACACCATTCTTTACCTTAGCTAACAAGTGTAGTTTAAAATTATTCAACCCTAAGTGCAGTAGGTTGTTATACAACTTCATGTGTCCCTTAGGTTTTATATAAGGTGTCCATTGTGATTTTTAACTATCATGCAAAGTTTCTTGTTTCTTTCTAGGTGGAAATGGTCTCTCACTTAAACTTCACAATTTATTTCAAGTCATCTGGGTAATCTTTTGCTAACTATTCAACTTTACACTGTTGTCTGTTTTCAGAACTCTTTATGATTCCCTGTGTATACCATTTACATCGGACGTTAATCAAATGGTGTTTTATATTGTTTAACCATTCCACATACTTACAATGTTATTTTTCCTAAAATATTGCACATGTCTGTGAAAAGACAGCTCCATTTATTATTTTTTGAAATCCCAGAATAGTGTGAGTGAATTCACACATACCTGAAAACTGTTCAGAAATTCCAGGTAGGAATTTCCATGACTTACGGTTAAAACACTCTTTAAACCCCTGTGGGCATCAGAGGCAATGAGATGTGTGTGCATGAATGTATGTCCAGGGTTTGATTGTGACTAAAGGAACAAAGTCATAATTAACGAGTTAATGGAATATAGAACACTACTATTCAGTACCCAGGGCAGTTTTCTCTAGATGCCTTTCCAGTAAAAACATTTAAAAATTGGAATAAAATAGAAAAAGTTTAAGTATGTCTTTTTCCAAGTGACTTATATGCATAGACTTAGGGAATTGAGATACCTCTTTATATCATTACTTTGAGTGCTGAATATAATTTGGCTGACCAGGTCCCACAGGAAAATTAAGCCAACATGTATAAAAATTAATGAGGAGTCGTTCTTTTGAAGGTTGTGATTAACATGAATGGTATTCTTGCCTTAATATTTTATAAAAATACCAATTGTCTTATGTCAAGTAAAAGTGTATGGCAGTGGGGGCAGGGCATCATTGAATGCTACAATGGCCAATAATGTGGGGTGTTATCTGTGTTATGGGTCTTCTGTTTCAATGTCATACTCAACTCAACTTGTCATTAAAACAAAACAAAACAAAACAAAAAACAAAACAACAAACAACCAGACAAAAAAATCCTCAAGAATTAAACAACTGGAAACTTTTCATGGTCTCCCTGTTGAATGCTACATCTGTACCAAACTCATTGAAATCTGACATAATACCCTCTTTCTTCTTTCCGTTCCAGTTCTTGGGTATTTATATAGCAATTTTGGTCATATTTTGGTAATGATGTAGATTTACAGAGGCTCATAACAGATGATTCATACAAAAGCTTTTCTTTCTCACTTTTTCTTTTTTTTTTCATTTCTGGAATCCTCTTGGCTTGACTTTCAAAACTCAGCCACTAATGGGACATAAATACAGAGTGGTCTGTTTCTATTTCTAGAGGAGAGAGCAGTGACTGCAGTACTTAAGACATGGGGGTGTTTGGATTTGGGGACTTCCAAGTTGGCAAGACATGGTTATTTGCAACTGTGTAGAGTCATGCTCTTTCTGAGTTTTTTTTTTCTGGTATTTTGTAATAACACAGCTAGTTTCAGCAATACCCATTTATGCACCCATTCTAATTGTTTTCTTTACTTTTACCTATGCATTCTTGTAAAAAAAATTCACTTGTGTTCTAAGAACACTGAAAAAAATGGAAAGTGATCATAAGTAGAAAAATATGTGTACTTATAAATATAAATAAATAAAATTATTTATTTTTACTTTATTTGTATGGGAGTTCTGGTCCGCATGTTATGATGTGTCAGCAGTTCCCTGGGGCCAGAAGAGGGCATCAGATCCCTTGGAAATGGAGCTACAGATAGTTGTGAGTTGCCACATGGTGCTGGGACCTGAACCAGGGTCCTCTTCATGAGAAGCCCTCTTAACCTTTGAATCATTACTCTTGCCTCTGGCTAGTCTTGGTTTGCCAAGCATGTTAATATTTTAGCAGTTCTTTCTGCAATGTTCGTGGCACAGTATCTTTGTTAGGTTACATGCTATGAAATTTGGAATTTGACTTTGTTAGATAATATTGTAACAAAAGTCAATCTTGTTTGTTAGTAAGAAGGGAATCTACCCCAACTTGAAATGCAACAAGACAGGGTCTTTCTATGTAGCCTTGGCTATCTTCAAATTTGCCATCTTCCTGTGTTAGCTTCTGAGTACTGGAGTTACAGACACCACTTGTCATTCACCAGATTTCTCCGGGTATTCTTGGACATGTTTGCTATTGCTGTCAAATAAAGATCCGAGTATCTGCTAAACAGTGCTGCTGACATTCATAAGCAAGACACAATATTTGTGACCCAATTCGCATTTTAAACTCATACACTGTAATCAAAAGCAGACTTTAAAATGGTAGTTGATGTTACTGAAATTGCATTGATATACAGTACCTTCACAGAAGGCATATTTCTCAAGTCCAACACATTTATAGCAAGGAAGCTAATTAATTATTAAGATAATGTCTTTATGGAGTTCACTTTCGAAACTAACATAGGGAAATATTTTCATTTCCAAATGGTCTGAGTAATTGCATTTTAATGTGTTTTTCTTTTTAGAAGTGGTTATTTCATGTGTTTTTCACGATGATTCAATAAGCTTAAATTTGTTCCTTTCCCAGATGTATTAGTGTGACAGTTAATCTTAATTGTCATCTTGCCTGAATTTACAATCACCATGGAAACAACTCTGGGTTTGTCAATGATAGTATTTTCAGATAAGCTTGACCAAAGAGGTCAGACCCACCCTGAATATGGGCAGCACCTCCTCACGAGTTGGGCTCCTGAACTGGGAGAACTTGGGCTGAAAACTATCGTTTATCTCTCTCTGCTTCTTGACCATGAATGCAGTATTACAGGATACTACACATTACAACATACCCTCCATGCCACAAGGGAAGGTATCTACTCAAATGTAAGTCCAAAATAAAACTTCCTCCTTTTTTTTTCTTTTTACTTCCACATGACATTTTTATTGATTCTCTGGGAGACACATAATGACACTAGTAATTGATATATGAAAGAACCCAGCTGAAAATATTCTATCACTTTTTTATAGTATTGATTTGATATAGTATGAATATTACATTGCCACATTTCTGTCTTCTATTGAAGAACGACTGTTAGATTTTAGCCCCCCTACTGTGATGGACTGAATGAACGAGCCATCCAAAGACCCACTCAGGAATATAGAAATTGCTCACTTAGCTGCTAAGAATATTTCAAAAGTTTATTATGTATAAGCCATCTTTAGGGATGGTGGCCCACCATCTGATGTGTGATCTGATCAGGCCACACATTATCTGATTAATACAGATGTCAAAGAGTTAGCTCATCACGGAGGGCCTTTCTACTTTCAAAGCCCTGTGTGGAACGTGGAGTCTACTGAAACTGTTCGTTTTGATTACAGATCTGCGGTCAATCCTCTGGGCTACTTACACTTCTTTGTATAGGTGTTGAATCCTAGAGTTCTGAATAGACACTTTAGGGAACTTTGCCTGAGAAATCCAGGTTTTGAATGTGACGTTGATACAGAATTCAAATGTAGCAATGGCATTTATTGTATGTTGACTGTAAATTATAACACCTATTCATTGAACTTTATTCTGGCCAATAAATCATAGTAAATATTAATGAAATACGACCATTTTGACTTTAGTAATCTTTTATGATCTCTAAAACAACCAGACTATTTACTTCATCATTGTTGGCTAATAATCAAAAGTAGATGAACAGTATGGCCAGTAACTGAACTCAACCAGAGAAAAGGATCTACAGAAATCTCATCCTTTTTTTTTGAAAGTCTTTGTGCTATTTTGATTTATGAGGCTGTGGCCTGATTTTAAACAGAGGAAAAGATGAAACAGACACTCGTTAATCACACTGGAACTTCTGAAATAACTGTTGCTGCAGGAGATATTGTCTCAGTATTTCTCTTAAATTTTACATGAAGACATCCACTCCCCTTGGACACTGCAAGTTTCAGGGGGTGATTTAAGCAGTTCTGAAACACATAATGTCCTTCCCAGTCTGAGTATACAAGCATCACTCTTTGGCATCCATTTAAAAGCAATGCCTTTCAGCAAAGCGAGAAGTCTCTCACTTGTAATTGCTCACTGAAAATGTGTTTTCTTATGAGTGCAATCTCTCATGCAAGCTGTGAGGAATAGGGACTATACCCAGGGAGTTAGTAAAATAATATTGTTGTTTCTCTAGCTAGCTTTTCCAGGTGCAGTGTCTGCCTCTTTCAAACAAATCTATAGTTTCGGAATAGAATAACCCCCTCGGCAAGTATCAATAGTCAAAAAACCCAGAGAGGTAGGGGACTCATCCAACACAAACAAGATTAAAAATTCAGCAAGAGACAGAAAGCTGGATATGCACGGAGTGACTTTTCATCGGCATGTCTGTCTGAAAGAAATTATTTCCCAGTGTTCTTTCCTTTTCTTCATGAACGAGGTCAAGGGTGGTATTCCCAGGCATAATAATGAGGCGGCTGTGTTAGGCAGGGAGAAGCATTAATAAACAATGGTGAAGGTTAAGAAGTAGCTTTGATGTTCTGCCCCTTCAAATTGATGTCACAGCCAGAGAATCAGCAGCCCTAACAGATTCTCTGCAGTCCACCCAGGGATCTGCCTTGTGTTTTCCCAACTGCACAAGATTAGAGTCAGGTGGACTTAGGCATGGTAGCTTGCAGCATGGAAGAGCTCTTTTGTGGCTGCTGACCTGTAGACCTCCTGAACTCAGTAACTACTTCCTCTTATTCATATTTACCATTAGACTCCTCTTCTACTCCAGCTGCGTATGCTAGAGCCCTGAAGGCAGGAGGAGCAGGCTGGAAGCCAGCAGAGGGCGCATGGCACCCTCCAGCTTCAAGCCAAGGATGCCTCCTTCTACCTGTTTCCAGGCAACGTACCAGCCTATTGTCAATAGCAAGGCTTTTTTCTCAAGTAGCTCCTATTCCACCCTTTCTGTCAGGAGCACCTGGAAGTTACAGACATTGGAAACCCACTAGGCTTGCCTGCTGTATGTTTACCAGAAGAAGGGACCTTAATGAGTCATCCTGTTTTCAAATGGAAATTGTCTAGAATTTGTGCATGCACTTTGCAACTCGACATTTAAATCAAGCAAACATTAACTATTAACGTGGACGATGTGGGAACAGAACGATAGGTACAAAACACCAGAAAAAGACTGTGTTCTGGCAAGGCCACTCTATATGGAGAAGTTGTGGTAGGCCTGGGTACAGACTATAGTTTAAAAAAGAACAAAGAGGGACCAAAGAGACAGTTCAGCAGGTAAGCACACTCAATGCTCTTGCAGTGGACCTCACTTTGGTTCCCAGTAAGTGTAGTGGGTCACAACCACATGTAACTCTTGTTCCAATGACATGCTCTTCCAGCCTCTGTGGGCACCAGGTAAACATGTGGTGTACTTACGCACATGCAGTCTAATGCTCATACACATAGACTAAAAATAAGTGAACTATTAAAAAAAAAAAGAACAAAGAGGTGGGGCTAAAATGGAGACAGGAGGAGGAGAGTAGTTATCTCTAAGCCTTTGCAGAGTCTCAGGGTGGTGACACCAGAGAACTGGATGATGCATGCCTACTGTGTTCGTTCAAGTGATATAAATAACAAATAGGAAGGAATCTATTGGTTTATGCCTAGAAATTTCTTTGAATTTACACCATTCTATTAAGCAGTCTTTCTTTTTCTATTTTGTTCTTTCTTTCTATCTCTTCCTGTCTTTTTTACTTTGACACACACACGCACACATTACTATGTTTAATTCTCAAAGCAAAAGTATGAAGGGTACCATCATTACCATTCATTTTTCAGATGGGAAAATTAGAAGTTAGAAAGGTCAAGAAACTCAATAGAAGACTAGCAAAGTGAAGTTTTAGCCTTGGGAAGTTGCCTTTAGCAGCTAAATGTGACATGAAGCCATCATATCATGACTGTGTATTTCCAGTACCTTGCCTTACTACTTTTGGCTTTCTCTAACTCACTGGGATCCAATGTTTTTAAGCTTTTACTGGTCATTTAACCTTTGATTTCCAATTGTTTTCTCTGTCAAAGATGCTTGGCTTATTAACCTAATGAAGGGAAGTCAGAAGCCTCCCTATGGGACAGCCAAACCTCTTCAGTGAGGTAAAGCACTGAGAGAAACCTCTCCTCTAAAAGCTTAGGCTACCTCAACTTATAAGCCTATTTTTTTACATATTTTAAGTTTTGCATCAGGTCCCACTATGCAGTCCTCAGACTTGCAATCTTTCTGGCATGGGAATATGGGAGTGCAATCTCATATCAGGAGCCCATTTTCACAACTCACAGTGAACATAGAATTATACCTAGAAATGTAGTTCCAGCAAATGCAAAGAACTCCCATGTACTGAGCATCTTTTTTGTAGGAAGCAGCTTGACCATTAGCCTGAGTCCATGGTAGTATCCACAGCAAGTGATGTTAACCAGTATTTCTTTTTTTTTATTCGATATATTTTTATTTACATTTCAAATGATTTCCCCTTTTCTGTTCCCCACTCCCCGAAAGTCACATAAGCCTCCTTCCCTCCCCCTGTTCTCCCACCCATTTCTTTGCTCACCTGGTAGCCTTTTAGCTTTAGTATCTCTAAGTCCTGAGACCTTCCTGCTATTTCTACCCAGTACAATTCTACTCAGTCCGTTAGATACCGTCGAGCCCTTTAGTCCTCTGAACTTTGGCAAAAATGCAGCTCTGCCAGGGAGGGTGATGGCACAGCACCAACTCTGACCTCTCTGTTATACTTCAAAGCTCCAGAAGACCCAGAACCTTTTGCACAGCACATGCAACTTTGATGTGGAAGATGCTTTTTGACAGGCAAAAATCATTTGCAATAGATTTCGATTTAATCTTCCTCAAGTCTCATTGGGGTGTCAAAAAACCTCATAGATCTACTTTAGTTGTGTGCAGCTAACATTTAGGGCCTGGAGGACTTTAAGAGAAGCCCCCTGACTACCCCTTCCTCTCAATACTGCTATGGTGACTTCACTCTTTCTGGTCCATCGTTCTTTTCCAGTAGAAGAGCTCTCAGCACATAAATCCGAAGTGGAAGCTGGACACAGCGAATGGATCAGAACTGAAATCTGTTCTCTGTGCTTTCCTTGACAAATGGGATCATCTGAGTTTCCAATCATGTTAAATTTGCTTACTCTGGCAAAAAGTCTTGTTTCTTTTGTTGATTAACTCTTGATATTAGATCATGGTTTATACAAATATTCTTTTCAATTATTTCCAAAGCTTTTATGGCGTATTCTGGTTTTTCCCCTTCAAATTTATGAGCCTTGTCAATATTACCCAGAACTTGGACATCTGAACCGGCCTCCCATGGAGTCCCTTCTCCTTGGTCTTACTTTTCTGTACTCCATAAAATAGCATCTTTGGACTTTACATTGGGCAGTAATCCTAAACCCTACAACCACATAATGTTTATTATTTATATATTAATGAGGTGACATGTATAAAACAATAGTTGTCTGCTTTATAAAGACTAGAGCTCTTTATAAAGTGTACAGGAAATATGTCCAAATACCATTTAGTCTCACTCAGTTTGGGCATACCCCTACCCCCATGAGACTATGTACTTAGAGTCAAACTGTTTTTATAGTGCTAGTATTTGGAGTTTCAAAAATGCAGGAAGGGTGAGAAAGAATAATCATCATTCGTTCCCCTCTGAGATCAAACTGATAGTGGCTTTAGTACTGTTCAACGCAGAGGATTTACTTTTTGTAAACCCAGATTTCAACATTTCCTTAGACTCTGGCCAGAGAGATGTTGATGGCCACATCATGACAAAGCACTGGCCAAGCATGTTGGGGAATAGGAATGTAAACAACTACACAGATAGTTTAACAGTAACAGTCAGAAATATATTTTAAAAGTCTTACTTGGATATTAGCCTAGAAAACTGGAATACCCAAAACATAATCCACACATCAAATGAGGTACAAGAAGAACGGAGGAATGGCCTGGTTCTGGAAAGACTCAGTGTAGCAGTATAGGGCAAAACCAGAACGGGGAAGTGGGAAGGGGTGGATGGGAGAATAGGGGGAGGGAAGGAGGCTTATGTGACTTTCGGGGAGTGGGGGACCAGAAAAGGGGAAGTCATTTTGAAATGCAAATAAATACATCGAATAAAAAAAAAGCAAAACACACACACACACACACACACACACACACAAAGTCTTACTTGATGCTTAGCTTCCAGGGTACAAAAAGGCAGCACTGAGAGAAAAAGGCCTCAGAGAGGCCATGAACACTGGTGTGTCCTGTGACAGTGTTTGCTTCTCTTTAGCATGTTCCCATTAGCTCTGTCAATAATGCAGAGCTGACATCTTCCACCTTTAGAACTTTCGGTTTAACCTTGTCAGCTCAGTCATCTGGTCCTGATCACTTGGCTTTCCTGTCATAGTTCAGAAAAGGTAGCATTCTTTTGTTTTTCAAGATTTATTTATTTATTATATGTAAGCACACTTTAGCTGTCTTCAGACACCCAGAAGAAGGAGTCAGATGGTTGTGAGCCATCATGTGGTTGCTGGGATTTGAACTCAGGACCTTTGCAAGAGCATTCAGCATTCTTAACCACTGAGCCATCTCTCCAGCCCCGAAAGGTAGCATTCTTGACTTTGGTCTCTACAATACCTCTTCTACTACGCTTTCCCAAGTATCGGTGTTGTGAGCCAGAGAAATGGTGGACAGAGATTTTAAGAAGTTAAATTTCTTCCTCTTCCACTCTCCTTCTCTTCTTTCCCTACTCTTCCTTCTTCTGTTTCTCTCCCTCCTCCTCCTTTTCCTTCTCCATACTCCTCTCCTTTCCCCTCTTCTTTTTTCTCTTTGTCCTTTCTCTTCATTCTCTCTTTCACCTGCTCTCTCCCTCTTCCTACTCCTGCTCTGCCTCCTCCCTCCCTCCTCTTCTCCTCCCTCCTCCTCCTACCTCTCCATCTCCTCCTTTTCCTTCTCTCCCTTTTCCTTTCTTTCCTTACCTCCCCATCCCCCCTACACCTCCTCATAGAGTGACTATGTTGAACACAAACAAGCCCTTCTTGGGCAAAGTATTGTCAGCAGCTCCCTTTATGGAAAGGGGCTTCCGAAACCCGGGGACAGAGAGGAAGCCAATGCCAGCGTCTGTTCCTGGTTAATTTCCCTTGATTTCGACCCACATCGTCATGTGCCCTGCCCCTTGCCAGGGGAAAAAAAAAGAGCTCCTTTCTCACAAAAGTTTAATCTATTTTATCTACAGATAAAATAGAATATTCCAGAAACAAGGATGAAGGCTCAATTTTGCCAGCACACACCACTCACCAGCAAGTGGTTTAGGAAATTGCTTATAGGTGGTTCATTTCAAAGTTCCAGCAAAGGGTTTAGAACTAAGGTTTAGAACTGAATACATTTAACATATTCTTAAATGAATGATCAACAGATTATAAATAAAGCACTTAAGGCAGCATCTTTATGTTACTTGAACAATGTATAAGATATTTACAAAAGCAGATTTTCCATTTTAATCTCCTTTCTATTTCTGCCCTCTCAATTTTCTCTTATTAGATTTATTTTCACAATTGGAGAAACGATTGATTTTTCTATTGTCTTAGAACATCTATGAAATGATGAAGCAAAAAAGAGTTAATCATATGGAGGAATTTGTGAAGGGATATTAGATTTAGAAATAAATTATTTCAGCATGTGAGGTTTTTGTTGGGTTGCCAAACAAAATCCATGTGGTAGATCACAAGAATAGAAGCAGCAGCTAGCAGGCTTAAGTTTCTTGGGTTAGTAAAATGTAAGCAGGCATTCAGATATCACATATTTTAAGCAGTTAGGTGGTTTGGAGCAGAATATTTACATATAAGCATACATTCAGAGAAGAAGTTCTAATGGACATAATTATAAGCAAGTAGAACAATTATTAATCTCTGTCATTCATGAGATATAGTATATTTACTTATGTTTATTCCAATATTTCAAATCACAGATGAGGCTGGAAGAATTGGGTTGTATCTCTGATTTTGATAATAAAAATAATGCAATTTGGGAAATTTTTATTTAGATTTATGGAGTGAGTTTACTAATGGTGAAAACTTGAGCATCTAACCAGCTACATTTGAATTTTCTAGTTCTATAATTCACCCAATAGATGGGGTTTGGCTTTAGCTATAGTTCAAGCATGGCATTTGCTTCCTAAGGAGATTCTGTTAGAAACAGAGCCACACATTCTAATGCTTTGATGCCATTATGAACCTAAACTATTGTTCCTTAAACAACAACCTGAGTTATGTTGGTTTTTAGGATTTAGATCTTGGGAGGTGTACTGGCTGGTTTTGTGTGTGAACTTGTCACAAGCTGGAGTTATCACAGAGAATGGAGCTTCAGGTGACGAAATACCTCCATGACATCCAGCTGTAAGGCATTTTCTAATTTAGTGATCAAGTGGGGAGGACCCATTGTGAGTGGTGCCATCCCTGGGCTGGTGGTCTTGGGTTCTATAAGAAAGCAAGCTGAGCAAGCCAGGGGAAGCAAGACAGTAAGTAACATTCCTCCATGACCTCTGCATCAGCTCCTGCTCCCTGACCTACTTGAGTTCCAGTCCCGACTTCTTTTGGTGATGAACAGCTATGTGGAAGTGTAAACTGAATAAATCCTTTCCTCCCCAACTTGCTTCTTGGTCATGATGTTTGTGCAGGAGTAGAAACCCTGAGTAAGACAAGTGGTTTCCAAAGGATGAGTTACGAGTGTGGCTGCTTGGCTGCAGTACTGTGGGAATGCGAGACACCTTAAGGGAATGAAACTTGGGAGAAGGAAGTTACTGAGTTTCTCCCTAATCTTTACCTCTGTTACTCACTGTTTATGACTCTCAATTGCCATGAACTAATTCATCAGATTCACTCAACCCTAGTCTCCAGGATGACATGTAGGCATGCCATAGGCTCCAAACCAGCACAACCAACAGACCCTGGGCCAAAATAATTCTTGCTTCCTTTTAATTGTTTTTTTTTCAAGTATGGCTGTCACAAGGATAGCAGACTTCTATAAGAAAATGGTGTCTACCTCTACTATAGGTGATGTGTCCTTTCTGTATGCTTCTGAGGTAAGCAATATGTTTGAACCTGCCTTGGTGGCAAATGTCTGTAATCCCAGCATTTGGAAAGTAAAGATAAGAGTACCAGGAGCTAAAGGTCATACTTGATCTCACAGAGAATTGGAGGCCAGCCTGTGCTACACTGAGACCCTAGAGCCTGTCTCAACAAATAAGTAAACCAAAGGAAATATTTTTGTTCTTGCCTATGCTAAAATTAAATCAATCTAGTTTTGAATGATAGAATGAGTTTAGGCAATGGCTAACAGAGCAAAATAAAGTTTCAATCAAACACTGTTGGGGTTGGTCTTGTGCATTGTGTATTCAGAAGCTGAATTCTGTGTCCCAAGATCAGGTTGCCGTCTGGACATGGACATTGTATTGACCAATGTGCTGTAAAGAATGCTTCCCAATAACTTCTTATTGGTAAATAAAAATCTAGAGCCTGTGACTGGGCATGGGAGATTGGGAGGGAGAACATCAGACAGAGTCAGGGGGACAAAGGAGAAGGGAAGAAGGCGGTCACCATGAGTCAGGATGGGGCCATTAGCTCATGGCTAAGAGAAGCATGCTCTGAGGACGCACATGGAACAGAGCAAGATTCATCTGGCAAATAATGGGGCATTTAACTGGTTATTGATAGACAAGTTGGGTTGGAATAGCTCAGAACCTGCCCAACATAGTCCTCAGCAGCTTGTTAATAAAATCTAGTGTCTCTGTGTTGTTTACTTGAGAGCTAAATGTCATAGAGTGGGGCAGAACCCCACATAAAATTACTTTAGTGAAGTACCACAGAAGAAGTGATTAAACCTAAAGATCTATAGAAAGTACAGTTTCAACTGCTTGAGTCACAGACTTGGGGCAATCTGAGGGAAGCTTTGGAAGCCCTTATCCAGTCCCACACAGGAGCAAGTATCTTCCCAGGCATATCAATCTTACGAGGTTCAGAAGTGCAAACTCAAAGGGTTGTCTGCTTCAGTTTTTCCAGTAATATTTATTGTCTGCAGGAGAGTAAGAGCAAGAGAATGAGAGAGAGAGAGAGAAAGAGAGAGAGAGAGAGAGAGAGGGAGAGAGAGAGAGAGAGAGAGCAAGAGCAAAAGAGAGGAGAGAGTGAGAGAGTGAAAGAGAAAACAAGAGAGTGAGAGAGCAAGAGAGGAAAGTTAATGGCTAATTCTCAAGCTGTTTTGATCTTTGATCTTGTAAATTTTCATTTAGGTTTGTTTGGCTTGTATTCATGTTAAAATCCGAGCTGCTTCAGAGCATGCCGGTTTTTGGTCAACCATACTGATGGCAAGTTCCTGGGGCAAAGCCAGCCTGAATGTAAACTATGCTGCGGATAACCCCCACAGTGGAAGCCCTGTGTGTGGGTAATTACGACTACTCAACATGTTTCATGTTCCAATAATCGTATCTGCTCCAAGGAGAAATCTTGTTCCCTAACAGAAGCAAGAATAAGTTGTGCCCAGGGTAGATACTAACTATAGGGGCATGCGCATGGACTTTAGGGGGGAATTATCATGTCTTTTTCCAAAGTTTTCCAATGAGAAACCTTTCTATTTAGAGAAATATTCCAAAATGACAGAAAACAGAACATATTTGGTCATTCTCATGCTTGTTTTTTTCTCTGTTTCTCTGGGTTTACACTCTCTTACAAAAATTTAAAGACCGTTTAATGGGAGTCACCCTACAGTGATGTTGAATCTGAGTCATATTAGGAATAACGGACTGTCAAATGAAAGTACTTGTGAGGTTTTATTTTGATAATATGCAGCTCAGGCATTTCTCTCTTAAAACATGTTAGCAGATAATAACACTTGGTGATGCATAAATCAGGCTCTGAAAAGGCTAACTATCCCAAGTCACTGAGGTTCCAGTGACAGAGCCACATCCATTCAGCTAAGTTCAAATCTACAATCCTGTTAGCTCCCACTTCAGCATTTGGCTGTATTAGGGGTTTATCGGCTGCTCCGCTGATCTACAGTGACTATTGATTAGGGAGATGCTCAACTCCATAATTGTATGCGCTTCCTGATGGGACACGCAGCCAAGCCTATCACCCTCCTCATCCTCACTCCTGTCTGGATGCCCAGCTTCTGTGCTCTTTGAAGGAGGGTTGTGGACCTGACTACTCCAGCTGGAAGTTTCATGTCCCGGAGCCTATAAAACTAGATGACTTCTTCACTAATAAACATCCTATTCTTTGAAGTTGTAGAAAGAATGATTTAAGACCTCCACATATGCCTTTTAGATAACAACATATTTTTTAATCAAATAATAGAAGATTAGTTTGAAAATAAACCAAACAGTCTCTGAGTCAGATATTTTCCTGGTATTGTATAATGGTAAAAGTATTTGCTTAAAATGTGTTGAAAATTTAGAAATTGTTTAATGTTGACATTTTATAAATACTCTAGCTAATATCACGAATAATAATGTTTTAATCCTGGAAAACATTAAAGTAATTGTAACCAGCTTTCATATATTGAATTTTCAATAAAAATTCTCAAATTTGAAATAGTTCAGTCTTATTTATAGTATCTATATTAGAAAGTTTTAGAATGAATTTTTGTTATTTTTTTAAGGAAAACTTACTGTACAAGATATAGTAACTATATATTTCATTCATTTAAGCAGTATTTATTTCTATTATTAGTTCATAACTTAATCTTTTGTATCTTCCCGATGTTTATTTAAATTATGGTGTAGCAGTCAGCAGTGTTGGGATTTCTGAGTGTAGTGTGTCTGATACCGTGTTCTTTTGGGCTTGGTTCTTACTTCTCTTCACAGTTTTCAAAAGTGAAAACAGAAACAAAAAATCAAGTTGAAGAGTCTTTCCATTGCTGTTTAAGTGATGTCCTTCCTTCCTTTCTTCCCTCCCTCCCTCCCTCCCTCCCTCTCTCTATCCTGCTATCCCTTCCTTCCCTTTCCCTCACTCTCTCCTCTCCTTTCTTTTTCATTTGTTTGAATTCCTGCTCTGTATTTAATGAACTGGGATTCTTGATTAATTGATGAAAAGAATAATGGTGAGAAATACAACAGAGAATAAAATGCCTCTTTGTGGAGACCTTTAGTGGTCCTCTATACTGATGTTATCTATGTCACCCTTTATCCCATAGAGGGTCATTAAAAAAGGCTGGATTAGGGGTTGAATGGGGAGAAAGTACTCCCTTGTATTAATGATAATTCATCGTCTGAACATGGCCATTTCCAGGATGCCAATATCTCAAACCAGATCAGTGGTATAATGTAACTTTTGTTCACTAGATATAACTGTCCTCTGGTAAGCCCACCCCTTCTAGTTCTTTTGAACTCTGGCTAGCTGATTCAACTCAGCAGTTCAGGCTCAAAACTCCTCTCCAAGCTGACTGATCAAACTGACTTCCCTTGGCTTCTGACTGAAATTCTCTGCCTGAGCTCATATTAACTTTGGTAATATGTTGTATAATCTTCTGGCTTTCTCATTCTCTGACTCATTCTGTCTTCATCTGTAACCTGTTTCTGCAAAACTATCCTGGTGAAACTGCCTCCTCTCTTTGTCTGTCTGTCTGTTTGTCTGTCTGTCTGCCCCCCCTTCTCTGTACTCTCTGAAGTCACCTCTCTTTCCTGTATCTTCTCATGAGAATTGGGTATATCCTAGTTCTGACTCATTCTGTCAAATCTTTCTCAGATTTGTCACTTTGACCCTCAATTAGATGTCACTTCCAAACATGGCTGCTTTCTTCTCTAAACTAAATTTACTTTCATTGTTTGGGATTAAAAATGTGTATTAAGGACAAGTCTGTATTCCGGTTAGATCATACTATCATCCAGGGTGTGTAAGCATTCCAGCCGAATCACATAGGCCTTCTGCTGGTCCAAGTTTAGATGGTGACAATGTTTGCAGAAAGTGTCAACTACAGCTTCTTCTTCTTCCTGGATAATTGACACTTGAGACTGCTTCCCTACTGAAAACCTGTAGATTATCTAACACACTTCCTTCTTTGGCTGTAAATAATAAATATAACAAGTTTCTGAGATGCTAGTACATCTCTATCAGAGCATATGAACTACCTAATCCCAACTTTTCTGTATGTGTGTCTATTGTTTTGTCATTTCCTCTTGCCCTAGCAGATCAGTCCCAAAGCCATGCAGACTGCAGTTTCATTGATTATCAAAAGTTGCAGGAGACGGGCGGCGGCGGCAGCAGCAGTGGCTGGTCCAGCTGAAGGGCCATCAGCGGTGGAACCAAGGCGACACAGGGTCCAGTTAGGCCCTGCGCCCACGACCACTGACCTTCTCTGACCAGCCGGGCGGCAAGCAGCTGCAGTTCTGCGGAGCCTTTCGCTGCACGGAAGCCACTTCAGAACTCGGCTTCCCGCCAGTCAGGAGAGACTCACCTCCATCTTGATTTCGGACTCCACAGATCGGACAGACTGAGCATGTCCTGGATACCCCATCACACCAGTAAAACAAGATTTGGATCTAAAATCACTGGTCATGATGCTGGTACAGGAACACATGAAGGACATACTTAAAGAAATTCAGGAGAAAATGGATCAAAAGTTAGAAGCCCTTGCAAGGGAAACACAAAAATCATTGAAAGAAATCCAGGAGAATACAAAAGCCAACAAGGAGGAAATGCAAAAAACACTTAAAGAAATACAGGAGAACTTTGGTCAACAGGCTGAGGTCATGAAAGACGAAAAACAAAAATCTCTTAAAGAAATACAGGAAAGCACAAACAAGCAAGTGAAGGAGCTAAGCAAAACCATCCAGGATCTAAAATCAGAAGTAGAAACAACTAAGAAAACTCAAAAGGAGACAACTTTGGAGATAGAAAGCCTTGGGAAGAAATCAGGGAACAGAGATGCAAATATCAACAACAGAATACAAGAAATAGAAGAAAGAATCTCAGATGCTGAAGATTCCATAGAAACCATGGACTCAACAGTTAAAGAAAATGCAAAATGCAAAAAGCTTGTAACCCAAAATATCCAGGAAATCCAGGACACAATGAGAAGACCAAACCTAAGGATTATAGGCATAGATGAGAGTGAAGATTTACAACTTAAAGGGCCAGCAAACATCTTCAATAAAATTATGGAAGAAAACTTCCCTAACCTAAAGAGAGAGATGCCTATGAATATACAAGAAGACTACAGAACTCCAAACAGACTGGACCAGAACAGAAATACATCCCGTCACATAATAATCAAAACACCAAATGCTCTAAACAAAGAAAGAATATTAAAGGCAGTAAGAGAAAAAGGCCAAGTAACATATAAAGGAAGACCTATCAGAATCACAGTAGACTTTTCACCTGAGACTATGAAGGCTAGAAGGTCCTGGGCAGATCTCATGCAGACTCTAAGAGAACACAAATGCCAACCAAAACTACTATATCCAGCAAAACTCTCAGTCACCATAGATGGAGAAACTAAGATATTTCACGACAAAACCAAGTTTACCCAATATCTATCCACAAACCCAGCCCTAAAAAGGATAATAGGAAGACAACACCAATACAAGGAGGGAAACTTCACCCTGGAAAAAGCAAGATAGTAACCTTTCATCAAACCCAAAAGAAGTTAAGCAATCAAATTTAAAAAATAACGTCAAAAATGATAGGAAGCAACAATCACTATTCCTTAATATCTCTTAACATCAATGGACTTAATGCCCCAATAAAAAGACACAGACTAACTGACTGGATACGTAAACAGGACCCTACATTTTGCTGCTTACAGGAAACACACCCCAGGGTCAAAGACAAACACTACTTTAGAGTAAAAGGCTGGAAGACAATTTTACAAGCAAATGGTCTCAGGAAACAAGCTGGAGTAGCCATTTTAATATCAGATAAAATTGACTTTCAACCCAAGTCATCAAAAGAGACTCTGAGGGACACTTCTTGCTGGTCAAAGGAAAAATACAACAAGAAGAACTCTCAATCCTGAACATCTATGCTCCAAATGCAAGGGCACCCTCTGTCATAAAAGAAACTTCATTAAAACTCAAAGCACACATTGCACCTAACGCAATAATTGTGGGTGACTTCAACACTGCACTTTCCTCAATGGACCGATCAGGAAAACAGAAACTAAACAAGGACACAATGAAACTAATTGAAGCTTTGGACCAATTAGATTTAACAGATATATATAGAACATTCTATCCTAAAACAAAAGAATATACCTTTTTTTCAGCACCTCATGGTACCTTCTCCAAAATCGACCATATAATTGGTCACAAGACAGACCTCAACAAATATAAGAAGATAGAACTAATCCCATGCCTCCTATCTGATCACTATGGAGTAAAAGTGGTCTTCAATAGCAACAGAAACAATAGAAAACCCACATACACGTGGAAATTGAACAATACTCAATGATACCTTGGTCAAGGAAGAGATAAAGAAAGAAATTAAAGACTTTTTAGAACACAATGAAAATGAAAACACAACATACCCAAATCTATGGGACACAATGAAAGCAGTGCTAAGAGGAAAACTCATAGCCCTGAGTGCCTCCAAAAAGAAAATTGAGAGAGCATACATTACCAGCTTAATGACATACCTGAAAGCCCTAGAACAAAAAGAAGCTATTTCACCCAGGAGGAGTAGAAGGCAGGAAATCATCAAACTCAGGGCTGAAATCAATCAAGTAGAAACAAAGAGAACCATACAAAAAATCAACAAAACCAGGAGCTGGTTCTTTGAGAAAATCAACAAGATAGATAAACCCTTAGCCAGACTGACCAAAGGGCACAGAGAAAGTATCCAAATTAACAAACTTAGAAATGAAAAGGGAGATATAACAACGGAAACTGAGGAAATCCAAAAAATCATCAGATCCTACTACAAGAGCCTGTACTCAACACAACTGGAGAATCTGGAGGAAATGGACAATTTCCTTGACAGATACCAAATACCAAAATTAAATCAGGACCAACTAGACCATCTAAACAGTCCCATAAAGCCTAAAGAAATAGAAGGAGTCATAGAAAGTCTTCCAACCAAAAAAAGCACAGGACCAGATGGTTTCAGTGCAGAATTCTTCCAGACCTTCAAAGAAGAGTTAACACCAATACTCTTCAAACTATTCCACAAAATAGAAACAGAAGGAACACTACCCAATTCCTTCTACGAAGCCACAATTACGCTGATACCAAAGCCACACAAAGATCCAACAAAGAAAGAGAACTTCAGACCAATTTCCCTTATGAACATCGATGCAAAAATACTCAATAAAATTATTGCCAACCGAATCCAAGAACACATCAAAACGATCATCCACCATGATCAAGTAGGCTTTATCCCGGGAATGCAGGGTTGGTTCAATATACGGAAATCCATCAATACAATCCACTACATAAACAAACTCAAAGAAAAAAAACCACATGGTCATTTCATTGGATGCTGAAAAAGCATTTGACAAAATTCAGCATCCTTTCATGCTTAAAGTCTTGGAGAGAACAGGAATTCAAGGCCCATACCTAAACATAGTAAAAGCAATATACAGCAAACCGGTAGCCAGCATCAAACTAAATGGAGAGAAACTTGAAGCAATCCCACTGAAATCAGGGACCAGACAAGGCTGCCCCCTTTCTCCTTATCTTTTCAATATTGTACTTGAGGTACTAGCTCGGGCAATTCGACAACATAAGGAGATCAAAGGGATACAAATTGGAAAGGAGGAAGTCAAACTATCATTATTTGCAGACCACATGATAGTCTACCTAAGTGACCCAAAAAACTCCACTAGAGAGCTCCTACAGCTGATAAACAACTTCAGCAAAGTGGCAGGTTATAAAATCAACTCAAGCAAATCAGTGGCCTTCCTATACTCAAAGGATAAGCAGGCTGAGAAAGACATTAGGGAAATGACCCCCTTCACAATAGCCACAAACAGTATAAAGTATCTTGGGGTGACTCTTACCAAACATGTGAAAGATCTGTATGACAAGAACTTCAAGACTCTGAAGAAGGAAATGGAAGAAGACCTCAAAAAATGGGAAAACCTCCCATGCTCATGGATCGGTAGAATCAATATAGTTAAAATGGCCATTTTGCCAAAAGCAATATACAGATTCAATGCAATACCCATCAAAATCCCAACTCAATTCTTCACAGAGTTAGAAAGAGCAATTATCAAATTCATCTGGAACAACAAAAAACCCAGGATAGCTAAAACTATTCTCAGCAACAAAAGAAAATCTGGGGGAATCAGTATCCCTGACCTCAAGCAATACTACAGAGCAATAGTGTTAAAAACTGCATGGTATTGGTACAGTGACAGGAAGGAGGATCAATGGAACAGGATTGAAGATCCAGAAATGAACCCACACAGCTATGGCCACTTGATCCTCGACAAAGAGGCTGAAAACATCCAATGGAAAAAAGATAGCCTTTTCAACAAATGGTGATGTTTCAACTGGAGGTCAGCATGCAGAAGAATGCGAATTGATTCATCCTTGTCTCCTTGTACTAAGCTCAAATCCAAATGGATCAAGGACCTCCACATAAAGCCAGACACTCTGAAGCTAATAGAAAAGAAACTGGGGAAGACCCTTGAGGACATCGGTATAGGGAGAAAGTTTCTGAACAGAACACCAATAGCGTATGCTCTAAGAGCAAGAATTGACAAATGGGACCTCATAAGGTTACAGAGTTTCTGTAAAGCAAAGGACACCATCAAGAGGACAGATCGGCAACCAACAAATTGGGAAAAGATCTTCACCAATCCTACATCAGATAGAGGGCTAATATCCAATATATATAAAGAACTCAAGATGTTAGACTCCAGAAAACCGAACAACCCTATTAAAAAATGGGGTACAGAGTTAAACAAAGAATTCTCATCTGAAGAACTTCGGATGGCGGAGAAGCATCTTAAAAAATGCTCAACTTCATTAGTCATTAGGGAAATGCAAATCAAAACAACCCTAAGATTTCATCTTACACCAGTCAGAATGGCTAAGATTAAAAATTCAGGAGACAGCAGGTGTTGGAGAGGGTGTGGAGAAAGGAACACTCCTCCACTGCTGGTGGGGTTGCAAATTGGTACAACCACTCTGGAATCAGTCTGGCGGTTCCTCCGAAAACTGGGCACCTCACTTCCAGAAGATCCTGCTATACCACTCCTGGGCATATACCCAGAGGATTCCCCACCATGTAATAAGGATACATGCTCTACTATGTTCATAGCAGCCCTATTTATAATTGCCAGATGCTGGAAAGAACCCAGGGATCCCTCAACAGAAGAGTGGATGCAAAAAATGTGGTATATCTACACAATGGAGTACTATTCAGCCATTAGAAACAATGAATTCATGAAATTCTTAGGCAAATGGATGGAGCTAGAGAACATCATACTAAGTGAGGTAACCCAGACTCAAAAGGTGAATCATGGTATGCACTCACTAATAAGTGGTTATTAACCTAGAAAACTGGAATACCCAAAACATAATCCACACATCAAATGAGATACAAGAAGAAAGGAGGAGTGGTCCCTGGTTCTGGAAAGACTCAGTGAAACAGTATTTGGCAAAACCAGAACGGGGAACTGGGAAGGGGTGGGAGGGAGGACAGGGGAAGAGAAGGGGGCTTACGGGACTTTCGGGAAGTGGGGGGTGGCTAGAAAAGGGGAAATCATTTGAAATGTAAATAAATTATATCGAATAAAAAAATTAAAAAAAAAGTTGCAATTGCTGGCTTCTAAATCATAAACTAGATGTTTTTCCTTTTACTTGTACCTACCTGCTGTCATTAAGTACAAGATTTTGGAAAAAAATGAACGCAATGAATGCATTCATATTTGTTTTAGAGTTCAGGATTCAGGTAAATGTATCCAGCTTTCATTTCTTGTTCTGTCTCTATTGGAGAGACACTCAGATACTCCAAACTTTGCTTTCAGGTTTGTGAAATTGGATAGGTTCCTAGCATGAAGAGGTAATCATGTGTATGAGGCATAGAGAAAAGTGCTGAAGTGTTCTACTATGTATTTTGGGCAAGGAGAAAGTTTAATGAAGACATTATTAATGGCACCTAAGTTTGTGCTTTTCTTGCAGTTAGTGGATGCAGGAGAGTGGAAATGTTGACGGCAATTTGGGCGGCATAGTGAGATCCTGTCTCATACATTCAAGGAAACAAGGCAGAACAAAACCAAACCAAATGTCCACAAGTTCACAATAACCAGCAAAGACAATAAAAGCTGTCCTAGGGAGTGAGGGCCTGGGATTCCGTGAGTGGGCCGTGAGAACAGTATGTGTACACTTAAGTAAAACTGGTTTTCGTGGATGATGGTTAATACCAAGGGAAGAAGGTGGGAATCAGTTGGAAAGGCCACACCTGCACTTCCATCCCTCTCCAGGCTCTGGAGAAACAGGTCTCTGCAGCCACATGACTCTCAAGTGTCCTCAGTTAACCAAGTTGCTTCTTTTACCTCCATCCCAGGATTCTGGCGACACTGGACATTTGATGAATGGACCTTCATAGTTTTCATCATTTTCATAAAACTTTTATTTTTATGGTCTCTCAAATATTTTCACTGAGCAAAAAAGCAAATCCAGGTTTGATGGGGATCCCTTATTCAATGTTTAGACTTGTCTTTAAGAAAAATAATACAAAATTAAAAATGTAACATCATGTATGATGTAGCTTTTATTTATTTAGAACTACAAAAACAAAACACTGACAATTATCACAAACATTGCAGAATCCAGGAAAATAATGCAGCATTTTAACTAAATGCTGGAAATTTTTCTCCAATGACTTTTCTTCCTTTGTTACTTTTGCCTGCAAAATCTATTTAGTGCATGGCATTTTTTGTCTGATATTATTTTCCATGGAGAAAACAAACAGGCAATTCAGTTCATCTTCCAGCATGAAAGAAAGAAATTTGTTTTTTTATAATCAATAAGTGGGATGCATACATCATGAAGTTGACGTAGTCACTCTCAGCCCTTGCATAGACTTGTGTAGCACAAACACAGGGCATGATCACAATGTCACGCACACAGTTGGCATCCAAAGTGAGAAAGCAGTTTAATGGGATTGTAATTGCTTGTTCTCCTTCTTGTATCTCTAGCAGGGAGGAATGTCCTCTTGATAAATATCCAGGTACCAATCCCTGTGTATGTGATGATTAGAGGAACTTCCTACAGATGAGCATCTGGGCTTGTAGCCCACAGGGAGGAGTGAACCCCTGGGAGAATGAGCAGAAAGAGACAGATGTGTCAATATACACCCGTTCACTCAAATAAAAGCATATGTTTATGTGCACATACTGCTAGGACTCCTTCTAGGTTCTGCAAGGTCTTTAATGAAGGAATGCTGAGTCATTAGTTTCATTAGCTTCAAAGTAAATCTAGTTCTCTGTCCTCAGATTCTTCCCCTTTCTCCAAAAGGCAAGATCTTTTTTTTGGGGGGGGGGATACTTTATTTATTGACATTTCAAATGTTATCCCCTTTCCTGGTTTCCCCTTCAAAAACCCTCATCCCATTTCTCCTCTCCTTGCTTCTATGAAGTTGCTCCCCAACCCACCCACCCACTCCCGCCTCACTGCCCTAGCATTCCCCTACACTGGGGCATCAAGCCTTCAAAGAACCAAGTGCCTCCCTTCCCATTGAGGCCAGACAAGGCCATCCTCTGCTACATATATGACTGGAGCCATGGGTCTCTCCATATGTTCTCTTTGGTTGGTGGTTTAGTCCCTGGGAGCTCTTGGGGGCGGGGGGAGGGTGGTCTGGCTGGTTGATATTGTTGTTCTTCCTATGGGGTTGCAAATCCCTTCAGATCCTTCAATCCTTCCCCTAACTTCTCCATTGGGGTCCCAGTGCTCAGTCCAATGGTTGTCTGTGAGGGCATCCACATTTGTATAAAAACCCTCACAGCATGTTCTGATAGCCTCTTATAGAAGCAGCTATTTTACACGGCCTTGTCTAAACACTTGAGTGTATGAATCTTGTGCACAGACTGATGTGCACTCAGTGAGTACAGTCATGTCTGTTTGCCTCTCACGCCAGTTTTGGTCTCAGCAATCTTCCAGCAGAGTCGCTGAAAAATCCTCGTGAAATATAGTGTCAGATACTTGAAGACATTTCTCTGCACATGTAAAATTATATCTGTTACTAATAGACAAAGGCTACTCGAGGGTCTGTGAGACAGCTCAGTTGGAGGACGTGCTGAATGAGAGCCCAATGACCCTAATTGATCCCCAGATCTCACAAGGAAGAAAAGCAGAGAATTGTCCTCTGACTTCCATACATATGCCATGACTTATTCCAGTGCCTGAGAGGGATACTTGTGTATATACATACTCATCCATGTGTGTATGCACGCACGCACACACACACACACACACACACACACACACACACACACACACACACAAAGTATTGAAATGGAATGCTTATTACCCTGCTGGATATATATTCCAAATTATCTTCTGAAAAGCTTATATCTACATGTAGCAGAGAACATATAAGAATCATTGTTTTACCATACTCTCTAAAATGATGTTAATGGTATTATTTAGGTTCCCACTCAATTTCATTTCATACATTCATTAATGATAATGTGTTTTGCTACACTGAGACTTACCACTCAGGATCATAGTATATATTTTAAGAGAGTCTTGTACCCATCAGAAAAACAATTCTGACTTTTCTTTTTTTTATTGGATATTTTCTTTATTTAGATTTCAAATGATATCTACTATCCTGGTTACCCCTCTACCTCCCGGAAACCCCCTATCCCATCCTCTTTCCTCCTACTTCTATGAGGGTGTTCCTCTACCCACCCCACTCCCACCTCCCCACCCTCAATATTCCTACACTGGGGCATCTATCGAGCCTTCATAGGACCAAGGACCTCTTCTCCCATTGATGCCTGACAAGGCAATCTTCTGCTACAAATACAGCTGGAGGCACGTGTACCCCTTTGTTGATGGCTTCTGGTTTTTCTTATGTGTTTATTCAGCATTATTCAGAAGTTCTTCTTGTTTCATATTTTATTGCTTCCAATGAAAATCATTCCTTATTTCTTAGTTTTTGCTGTTGTTGTTGCTGTTATTGTATAGCTTTCATTGCTGGTATACAGAGACACTACTTTTGTGTTTATTAATTAATTAATTGTGGATTATAATACCTGTTCAATTAAGATAGAAACTCTTGAAGATAGCCTGTGTTTGTTTACTAAGTGCTCGAGACATTAAGTTTAAGCGAGTGCTTTTTGAGATTAAATTATTGCTTAAATCTCCTTATATGATAAATTGTATTAATATATTTCTTCATACTAAACCATCATTACATTTGTGAATACATTCTCTTTTTTGTCATTGGTGTTTTATTCCTTTAATATTCTCTTGAATCTTCTCTTTAAATGCTCTGTAGGCAGAAATGTTATGGACAATATGATAGCAAGTATCAATAGAAAACTAAACTAGGGTCTGGGTGAGATAATTCAATTTTCTAGTATAGAGTAAGTGGGAACTAAGCAGATGTTAGACAGCTGTATTTCCTAAGAAGCTTAAACTTTGTACAAAACAAGTGTAGCATGAAACCACTTAAACTGTGTAATTTGTATATGTGTTTATGTATGTCTGTGTGTGTTGTGTGTTGAAATAGATTTGTGAGGGAATGTATAATTTGTGTGTCTGTCTGTTTGTCTGTCATGTGGATATGTCCTTGTAAAGATCTTTACTGGAGTTGTAGCAATCAAATTTCTCCATGTTAAAAGAGACTACAGGTTTATATTATTATTATTAAAATCGCACTTCAGATTCATTGGTAAAATTGTATACGCTCAATATATGAAGTTTTTCTTAATATTCCAACTCTGAAACAATGATTTTATTAAAAACTGAACATCATTTTGAACAACTCATGTATGTTCATACCTACAAATAAAGATATATGAGTAAGGGAGACTTGAAACTATCATCATTTCCTGTGTATTTTAGCTCAGTTTTCTTCTTTTGCAATTAAGAAGAGTAAAACAAATGGATTGATCTACGAGGCTCCAGTATATGATTTCAAACCCATGATACCACAGATAGCACTGGCTACACTCAGTGGGTCATAAGACAAACAAGAGACATGAGCGTGAGTAGGGGAGGGGCATATGGGAGGGTTTGGAGGGATAAGAGAGAAGAGAGAAGTGATGTAATTATAATGTCAAAAAATAAAAGAAAAATTAAAAAGAAAGAATAGGGCACTGCATTGTGTTTGCTAAGGTGACAGAATCATGTATGACAGACTCTGTGGCCTAAGCTACTGAGTTGCTTTCTCAGGGCTCTGGAAGTTAGGTGTCCAAGGTCAAGGTATAGACAGTGGTTGTGTTTTTGAGACCCCCGTCCATGACTGACTGGTGAATGCCTTTGTACCCTGTCCAAACATGGTATGCCAATTCTGTCATCTGTCTTCTAATCTCTTCTGCTTACTAGGGCATTGGCTCATCCTAATGGCCCCATTTTCCCCCATCACTACTTTTTTCATTAATTCTTTGAGTTTTATACAATTCATTTTGATCATATTCACCTAAACACTTGCCCCAAACTCCTCGCAAATTGATTCTGCCTCCCTACTCACAGCTGTGTGTTCTCTCCCTTTTCTTAAATTTGCAGTCTCCAATCTGCATTGTTCATATATTTCTGGAGTCTGGACCACCCACCCGAGTGTGGGTGTCCAACCAGAAGCTAAAGCCTTACAGAAAACCTACTCTCCTGCCCACAGCATGACCTCTTCAGAACCCTTATCTTCAAATGCACCGCCCCCCCCCCAACAAACTTAGGCTGAACACATAAATTTGTTGTTAGGGAATAATTTAGCTCATAACAGTTTTTCTTTTTAAAGTGAAAGATGTTATAAGTTTTGTTTGGATCTCTGGAGTTCTTTTAACACATCAAAGTCAAGCTGGTCTAACACCCTATGTTTCTTGTAGCATTAGCAGGGTCACTGTTGTAGCTTCCTCCAGTGCTAAATGGGAATTTTTCAGTTCACTGAGTACAAGCTGTGTCAGTTGCTTGCACACACATCTCCGTACTGCCGGCAGCAGGGTTTGCAGTTTCAGCCACTGAGTTTCTTGATGTTTATCTGTTCGTGGCATTGGGTGCTGAGTGAACCATTGTATTATGTCTCCCTCTATCATTGCTTGCTGGGCTTGGTTTATTTGCAATTGTTTTGCCTAGAAAGGTCTCCTGTATTCTGTTTCCTACATTCTTTCATATTCCATAACATCAGAGTGCTATTTTCTAATGTGTCTGGGTATTACATTTTGAAGGACCCTAAAAATACTATAACATGTTTCTGGTTAAGTGTGCTACAGTGGAGAAACTCTACATTTCATTCCCTCTTTTATTTCATTCACATTTTCTGTTTAAAAACAAATCAAAACAAAAACCCAAAAACTCTGGTCTTTTAGTCTTGATAACCTAGCTAGGACATATACAGTGTTGATGCTTCTGGACTCTTATTAAATGAGAGGAGATCTGGCCTCTAAACTCCATTTCTTTTTAATTCCAAGGGTTTTTCTTTTGAACGTTTCTGACTACTTCTGGTCTTAATCTTTTGGTGTTGTGGTGACAAGGGCAAACCCTGACTATCAGTCATATTAACTTTGCCCTCTACCAACTTCTTTGAGCGTGCTTTCTGACATTAATTTTATCTTGAGCCTTTCCTCTGCCCCATTAATAGACTTTCAGTGTCTCTTTCCTTGGTACTTCCAATTTGTCAAACAGACATGGAACTGTTCTAAGGATGCTGTTGGACTCACAATTATTCTCTGCTGTCTGACTTTCCACAGCTGTTGTTTCTTATGCTTTCTTTCATTCATCTTCATATTCCTATTAAGGTCTTACACACTGTGAGGCAAGAATAGAGGCTGTGATCTGAAGTACATTTTCATTCTGGCTAGAACTGTGTATTTCTTGTACGTGATACTACTTGACTATCTCAGTATTTCTTTCTGTATCTCTACCTTATGTGTTTCAGTTACTTTCTATAATCCTGCAACAAGATGCCTGACCCAAGCAACTTAAGGAGGTGAAGACTTACTTGAAGTTACAGTTCTAAGGGAAGTCCATCACAGCAGGGTAGTCATGGCAGCAGGACCACAAGGCAGCTGGTCACTTTTGGGGAGGGCAACTATAATCAGAATACATGGTATGAAAACAATCTGTTCTCAAACAACAATATCATCATCATCATCATCATCATCAACAACAACAACAACAACAACACAACAACAGAAAAGGAGCCATGGTGGGTGAACATGGGAAGGGTTAGAGGGAGGAAAGAGAAGGGGCAAATGATATAACTAGACTTTAGTTAAAAATATATTAAATATCTCCAAGATTCATCCTTTAGGCTTCATGTGGTTCTGACAGCTGGATCTCTGAGGCCCATAGCTACTTTCTTTGGTGGCCATCACTGTTGGGACTGTGGTAATTTCCCATCCCTTATTTACTCATATGTCTTTCCTCCTAGTCACTTCACCATTCAGGCTGTTCTTTTACAACCGAGAACAATTGAGTGCTTACTCTTGAACCTGCCTCGTACCACTTGGACTAGACTTCAAACTGCTGCAACCTATCTCTATAAGTTCTTCTTTATTTATAAGACTAAATTTGACTTCTTGTACAAATTAGTATGAATTTTGGAGATAGTACCACCAAGACTGACCAACACTAAGGCCTTGAGGGAGCCCCTTGTGAACTCCTAGGTTGGGTCCCCAATGCTCCAAAGCTATAGCACAACCAAGAAATCAAGTGTATTTCTTATGTCCTTTTCTGATTGTTCACTAGATCATTTTTCAGTTCAGATATAAAAAATAAACATATTATTTACATTTATTTTAAAATATATATACCAAATAAAATAATAAAGTATAAAAAAGGGCATCATATTTATTATTGTATCTCAGGCTTAATTTTGACCTTTACGTCATGTTGGGATTACTTCCTGTCATCTCTGATGAGTCTATAGAGCCTGCTATGTTGGTAAGAGGATAGAAACCACACAGGTCCGGTATTATGTGCTTTATCTTTACACCTCTCTTTCTTGTGAAATTATTTATTATCCTTCTTTCAGGGCAATAGATAGGAGATTCCTCACACAGTCTTTAGTTCTTTGATGCCATACCTTTCCTTATGCTTGCCTCCTTCTACCCACATCAATTATTATTTTTCACAGATTACTGGGACTCCCACATTTGTCTTTCTTGCTACTATCATAATTAATCTCCTGCTCGTATCTTCCTTCTTGATCGCTATTTACTTTTATTCATAATATTCTTGCTGTCTACAATAACTAACCATTTCCCTCTTCTGCACCCTTACTGAATACTTTCTCATATTTTTGTTTCACTTGCCTTTCACAACTATCCTGCCATATTTTTTTCTTATATATCCTCCAAGCATGCAGAAGGTTAGTAATTAAATAAACTTATTCCAGTTGGTTAAGTTGTGAAATTGTCCTTTGCCCATGAATTGTGATCTTGCTATCACAGGGTGCTGCAAGTCACAGCTCTTAAACATTGTTCTAAGTAACAGCAGATTAAATGATGCAAACCTGGGATTAGTATTCAGTGGTGTGGCTGGAAATATACACCGAAATAAAACAGAGACCTGGGACTTAAACAGGTGGAGAGGATTCTTATTATAAAGCAGAAATGAAGAGTGACTCCAGTTATACATGTTCATTTCTTGCCAATACATTTCTCAACTGGGCAATTTTAACAGGACAATCTTTGTAGAAATTCAGACACCAAACAGCTGCACTAGCAAAGCCTTTCTTTCTCTAGAGTGTTTTATCGGAGCCTGTGTGCTCCTGGATCTGTGCTAACTGCTTCACCAAGGGAAACAATCTGTGGGTGGAAGCAACCATGCAGATCGGAGAAGATTAACTTTCTTTTCTGTGGATTAGGGTCTTCTCGTAGAATGGTCTCAGATAAAAGAAGAAACTTCGGGCAGAAAGCCATGAACTCCAAAGGCCAGCGGGGACAGAAAAGAGAGCAGGTGGTAGCAATGCAATGATAATTGTTCTCCAGGGGAAAGCAGGTCAGATGGCTTTCTTTTTAGTGTCTGTAAGGAGCACCGCACAGTTCAGATTAAACTTGAGCTCCTGAGTTTAGGTTCTCCAGGCTGTTTTTTGATTGGCTTTGAAGTTACTGACATCTACTGCAACAGTATTCTTATCCAACCTTCTATTTCACTTTCACTAGCTCAGGCAGGACACACTGTCCTAATTTTATTGCTGTGTTCTTGTTGAGGTGTGGTCAATAGTAAAAAGAAGATTAGGACCACGTAGGTGATACACCTGCAACTCCAGCCTTTAGCAGGCGGAGGCAAGAGGATGTGAAGTCCCACAATAAGTTCCAGGAAAGCTAGTGCACGTAAACTTTCTGTTCTTGTGATAAAACACCGTAACTACAAATACTTAAGAAGAAGAAGAAGAAGAAGAAGAAGAAGAAGAAGAAGAAGAAGAAGAAGAAGAAGAAGAAATGAGAAGGAGAAGGAGAAGGAAAAGGAGAAGGAGAAGGAGAAGGAGAAGGAAGAAGAAGAAAGAATAGGAGGAGGAGGAAGAGGATGAAGACGAAAACAAGACAAGAAGAATAACAAAAACAATAACATTCTTTAATTGAACTTATGGTTTTGGAGGCTTAGAGTCCATTTTGATGACGCATAGTCATGGTGATAGGAACATCTGAACATTCACATTTCCATCTGTAGAGAAGGGACACTAGGAATAGCACTAGGGCTTCCAAACCTTAGAACCCTCCTCTAGTAACATATCTCTTTCAACAAGGCCACAGCTCTTAATTAATCCTTCCCAAACAGTTCTATCAACTGGAGCCCAAGTGTCTTAGGATTTTACTGCTATGAGTAGAAACCAGGACCAAGGCAACTCTTATAAGGATGGTATTAGGTGTGGCCAGCTTACAGGTTCAGAGGTTCAGTCCATCAAGGCAGGAGCACAGCAGTGTCCAGACACACATGGGACTGGAGCTGAGAGTTCCACCTCTTGTTCTGAAGGCAGCTAGCAGAAGACTGGTTTCCATGCAGCTAGGATGATGGTATTAAAGCCCATGCCCATAGTGACACACTACTCTTATAAGGTTACACCTGTTAAGAGTGTCACTCTCTGAACCAAACATGTACACCAAGTATTCCAACAATTGAATAATTCTCATTCTAGCTACCCTGTATATAGAGAGACCCTGTCTCAAAAATAAAATAAAATAGCCAGGCATATGGTGATATATGCCTTCAATTCTAGCTGTCGGGAGATAGAAGCAGGCAGATCTCTGTGAGCTCAGGACCACTCTGATCTAAATAGTGAATCCCACGCCAGTCAGGGCTACAAAGTGAGACTTAGACTAAAACAAACAACAATAGTATAAAACAGGAAGGAGGACTGAGACCAAATCCTCATGGATCTGTGTTCCCTAGTCCTCAAGTTCACAGTTGTGACTGCTCTTGTACAATGTGGCACTTAGGAACCAGCGAGATTTGCATATAATTAAGAGAACAGATTTGGGCAACATTTCAGGATAACAATGGGCTTGTCTCCATTCAGCCATTGCTTCTTCACATTTTATTGTTTAGTCAGCTACTCAAAAAATATTTACCGAGTATGTCTACAATGTTGTAAGCACTGGTCTGCTTGCTGGCAAGAGAACTGTTAACAGGGCAATCAGAAAGTCTCTGCTTTAAAGAAAACAGCCTGTGCAGTATCCAGTTCCTCCTGGAGAGCCAAGAGGAAAGAAGAGGTAGACAGACATCACAGCTTCAGTTCCTATTAACATCAGTAATGCTCACAGTCCAGAAGACTGATGGACCACTGGCCGAAATACATGTGTTGCTTGGCTTCCTCTGCCTTAGAAAATGTTAGTCTTACTGTTTTTTTCTGTTTTTAGGTTTGCTCCCTCCCAGCCTTTTCCACCAGTCTTTATCATGTTACCACTGTCTGGCTTCTCTTATTTACTTTCATAGCTTCTATGCCTGTTCACCCTTCAGGCAGTTTAGGCCTAAATTCTAAAAGCTTAGAAAATAAAAGAAGAATAAGTAAGAAAATAATTTTGGGGGTCTATAAGCAAGTATATGTAGAAGGTGGAGGGTTCAAAGCTCAGTATCAAATCTTAGCATCAGCTTTGATTCAACAGAGCGATGGGGCTTTTGCTTCTTGAATGTGGGTATTAATAAGCTAGGACAGTTGCTGTGCAGAGCTTGTATTCACACTGGGTTATAGATGGTTTGTCAGAGGCTGTCTTAGCAATGACATTGTGAGGAAGCAGGCGACAGTGACTCATAGAGGGTGATAAATGCTGTTTGGAGGCCACAGATCACTGAACTGCATGCCATCCATGCCTGCGACTATCCTGAGGTTCCTGAATGGCAAGCCCACCTTGGTTGTTGTAGATTTTTCATCATTAATTCAGGCTATACTTTTCCAGTTCAGACAGCACTTGTACCTGCTGACCTATCAGTTGTTTGTTTGTTTGTTTATATGATTCTGCCTTCTTAGAAAGTGCTTGCCCTGCAATCTCTCTTATGCTCCTATAAATTGTTTTCTGTCTTCTCTATCCCACAGTTCTTGGCTCAATCGGATCACCTGGACTTCTTTTTGAGATAGGGTTTCTCTGTGTAGCCTTGGCTGTCCTGGAACTCACACTGTAGAACAGGCTGTCCTTGAACTCAGAAATCTGCCTGCCTCTGCCTCCCAAGTGCTGAGATTAAAGGCGTGCGCCACCACTGCCCGGTTTCACCTGGACTTCTAATAAACTCTTTCACATACTGGCTGTTGATCAAGACCATTGTTTCCAAGTTTCCTATGCTTAACTTCTTTGCTGAAATCCCCTCTCTCGGCAGTTGTGCCCTCTCAAAGCTGTGATGTCTGAAGTGCTGTCCTCAGGCCACAGCCCAGTACTGCTGGAGACTCTATATACACACATTCAAACCCTAGAGCATCTGAGGTAACCATCTCTGGGTGGAAATCATCTGTACAAGGACCTCAGCAGCTTGCTTATAGTTGAGAGCCACTGTTCTAGAAAGAACTCCTTTAAAAAGCTGGTTCCTATGACTGTCAGGAAGAGGAAGAAGGATGCCCACAGATAAGCAAAAGTTCCTTTTGAGTAGCATTGCTGCCTCTTGGGAGAAGCAAGCACACTCAAGTGTGTGATTACATCTTTCAGTTCTATACAAATTGCAAACGATTTTCTCTACATACAAACCAAATATAAACTGTTCTGACCCTTGAACAACTTTTCATGATGCTCCTAAACCCTAAGGACCCCACTTCACTTAATAACTGACTTTCCACTACATCTTAAAAGTATCCTTATGAATGCAATTGCTCAAAGCCATTTCAGTGTGTGCGTGTGTGTGTGTGTGTGTGTGTGTGTGTGTGTGTGAGAGAGAGAGAGAGAGAGAGAGAGAGAGAGAGAGAGAGACTTGGCTTTGCAGATAGCATGGAAAGTTAGTTGGAAACTCTGTGAAGTACTGCATGGACTATGGGTTTCCTTCTGGGAATAAAGCTTGCTCTGTATGGACCACTTTTCTGAAGAAGGCAGAGAGATCGAATTTATAAAATTAAAACCTGGACAGATTTAATATTTCCAACAGACACTCGGCAATCAGCAGCACACAAGCCACCCCCTGCCACCCTCCTCCCTTACCTCCCCAATTTTCTTTCTTTTTAGTTCCTGTATTTCCAAAACACTTGCTGGCCTCTTGCCTCCTCATTTGCATTTTTACTCAGCATGCTCTGAATGGAGCAATTCACTTTCTCTCAGCCAGTGAGCTATTGATTCTGCCTCACAAGGGGAAAATATAAATGTAGTCTTTCAAAGATGACCTCAACCACAATGTTAGAAAATTGCTAGGTGTTACAAATCTCAAGCACAGTCCTGGCAGGGAACAAAGACTCATAATTTGTGATGTGTAGTGTAAAACCCTCCACTCTGCTTTTAATGAGCAGAACCCTTCAAAATGGTAGGGGCCAGTTAAATCTCCTTTAAGATCACAGGACCATCAAATATTCAGTGCCATATATTTGAAAGAAAACAGAGTCAGCTATCAAAATAATAGATGGAAAAAACACAAATACTGAACTTTTTCCAAACTGAACATAGAATTTCCAGTGGTTCAATCATGGTCTCTGAAACAAATCTGCTTCCCACAGAGTATTCAACTGTGTTGAACAAAAACATGCATTTTAGGATAATTCTGTCCCTGTGATTTTAAGAAACCAGCCCCACTATGGCACCAGTGACACCTTTGAGAGTGTGCAGTGGTGGCCACTGTCATTTCGGTTGTGCTTGCCCCAGTGGTGCTCCTCTGAGTTAGCGTTACTGGCTCTGTCTTCTCCCTTTTTTTTGCCTTGAGGGAAAAGCAGTTACTCATCCATCAAATTATCATTTTAAGATAAGAGCTGCTGTTGTAGAGTTAAGCTATAGAGAGAAGATCTGCCTTATTACCAGGATAACTTTATTATAAAGCAGCCTGTTCAAAAGGGACCCAAGTAATAACACCCGTGCTTTCCTTGGGAGAAAACAGTGTTGGATGAATAATTATATAAGAGGAAAGATTAAGGCATTTGAAAACATGATAACTCGTGTTTGGCGTTTGCTTTTTGATGTTTGCTGTCACAAGTGATTATGGGTAAGATCAGTTGGCTTTCTAGTTTGAATTTGTTTTTCTTTCTGTCCTTCTTCCCCCCCCCCGCCCCCCACTTTCCAAGCCCATTATTAGGAGCATGTGGGCATCATTTAAGAAGTTCATTTATTTCTGACAACTGAGTCACTTGCTAGGCAGGTATAAAGTCAAAGGACAATGTCATCGGAGGCTCACAGTTGGCGGGGAGGCACCAAAAGTGCCACATAGAAGCGCAGTGTGTTACGACATAACTTTGAGCATCTGAGTTATGGACCAAGAGA
Source organism: Apodemus sylvaticus (assembly GCF_947179515.1). NCBI lineage: Eukaryota > Metazoa > Chordata > Mammalia > Rodentia > Muridae > Apodemus > Apodemus sylvaticus. The sequence goes on along the minus strand of NC_067478.1, from coordinate 44,433,009 downwards.
CATGGCATCATTAATTTTGTAGAACAGATGGTCTTCAGCTAGGTTGTAAAGCTGAATAATATTTGTAAGCTGAAGAATGGAAGAAATGCCACTCCTAGTGAAAGTAATGAAGGTGCTAATGCACCTAGGTAGTAATGCACATGCCGTGAGTTATGGTCACCAAGGACACATCAATATAATGACAATAGTCAGTGGCTGGCATAAGCCTCAACTACTGAGTCCTCGCCTAGTATGGATGAGACGTGTGCTCTTTATATCAAAGAGGAGATAAGGAATATAATCAAACTATTTAAAGAAATATCTTGTAAAAGGATTAAAGCTTTACAAGAGACGTCCAAGCAACTCACAGTTCCCAAGCTTTGTACTTCACACAACTCTCTGAAGATGGAGTAGATAGCCTGGATGAACCACTTACACTCTTTCTAACCTGTCTCCTCACGCACCTAATAACAATGGAACTACTCCAGCTGGGAAGGAAATTTAATGTCCAATCCAAGGAGAGGCAAGAATCAAGTGGCTTCTGTGTCTATGCCCGGAAGACACTGACACATTCAAAAATTTCAAGACACTGTTAATTAACCAAATCATCAACTAACATACATGCTTCATAACTTGTCTGAAGCAGTTCCCTTCATGTTTATATTTTAATAAGCAACATAGTCCTTTAGCTAGATTTAAAAATAAAGGTTATAAGAGACTTTAGATCAGTGGTCCTCAACCTTCCTAATGTTGCGATCTTTTAATGTAGTCCTTCATGTTGTGGTGACACCCCCAACCATAAATTCATTTTCATTGCTACTTTGTAACTGTAATGTTGTTCATAATATAAATACATGATATGCAGGATAACTGATATCAGATCCCATGTGAAAGAATGATTCATCCCCAAAGGAGTTGGAACCCACAGGTTGAGAACTCCTGCTCTAGAGTCTAGCATCACATAGACCTAGTTGACCCAGAAGGAGCCTTGGCTGGAACTACTGTGAGGGAGAGCCATCCCACTTTGTCATGTGGTTGAATTTAATTTTCCTACCACTTTTTTTTTTCATGTGAGTCACTAGAACAACATCCTGACCCCACAATATGTTACCAATGAAAGCACATCTTTATTTTTCTCTGGTTTTCCTTTGCAGCCAAGCGAGGCTTTGGCTGTATCATATTCATCAGTAAGAAATCCCCAAATACCAGGCAGCATACCAGCATCTGCTTGGGCTGCGGGTTCAGGACAGACTTCAAATCCTGGAAAGGAGACTTAATCTCCTCCTATTTTGGGGCATGATCTAAGACAAAAAAGATGATTTCACTGACCCAGGATGGTCTTAACACTTTGTTCCTCAGAATCAGAAAGAAATCTCCAGAAGGCCTCATTTGTGGAGATGGCTATGGGCAGAACATGAACCGGGAAACTGGCTTTTGCACAAACAGAAAAAAACAAAATAAAATAAAATAAAATAAACCTTTATGTTTTTATGTACCTGAGTCTAAAACTTTGAAAGCCAACATTCCTGCTAAGGCTTATCCTGTTAAGATAAGATGAAATGGTTTCTGATTTACAAGGGAGGGAGTTCTTTTCTCCTAAGAGGTCAGAAAACATTATTTAACTTTCTTTGTGGCCACTGTAGTTATGAAGGAGTAAGACATGCATAGTGTTAGCACTTACAACCTGGTCTCTCTGTACTAAACACTGGTGCCAAAGTGGGTGTTTACACTGGCCTTGACCCTAAACTGCAGCAACACAGCCTCTTGATCACTGCATCAAGATTCTGGGCAGCAATCAGGAAAAGGAGGAGACACGTAGGAATTCAGGGAGTGGGTGTGGCTCTGCAGTCCTACCCTTGGTCCACTGTGACAAGCCTGGTATGGCAGAAGGAACTTGCCCAAGAGCAGATGTGGTAGACTGTTGTTGTAGACAATTGCATTAAATTTCTTCCTTCTGAGTAGCAAAATATGAAATCCTGAGTCTCTAAAAAGAATACAAATCATGACCATTTCCCTCATGATGAAAATTTTTCTAAATGGAGAATCGACGGGTGGGAAATAGCCCACTGTGGAAAAATTCTACTCCATAAATTTCTGCTATACCATATAAACAGTGCTTAAATTTATCTCACCAAGTGTTTAACTCAAGCTAGGATTAAAACTCATTGCTTTAGAAGTAGAATCCAAGGATATCCGAGATATTTTTCTCCTGTGGCTATTACAGTTAATATGCTTACACTGTCCTCCGCAGCCTCAAGAGCTCTGTGGTGCTCCAGAGGGCTGGAATGTTCTCCTCATCCCAACTTTAGAGAGGTCTTCACCAATATCTTGACATCTAAGGATCTTCTTGTCTCCTCATCTATTAAAATGCCTAGAAGATCTGGATTTTTCCACAGATTTAAAGACCATTTAGACTGGTCTGCTGCTCAACATCCTTCTAGTGTAGGTAGAACTTAGCCAGGCCAGCCAGATAGACTTACATTCTAATCTTAGTTCTGTCACTAATTAATTATGTGAACTCGGGCAACTTACCATTATACTGGAATTTACAATTCTCTTCCTTTTCTTACAGTTAGTGGCCAGACTGCCTTTGTTCAGATTTTGTTTCAAAGATCTTTAGAAAGGGATTGGAAAGATGGGTTTGTGGCTTAAATTCGTGCCACGCAAGCATGAGAACCTGAGTTTGATTGCCCAGAACCCATGAACAACAGGTGTGGTCTTATAATGCAGCGTTCCCAACATCAGATGGAAGGTGAAGGCAGCAGAGTCTCTGGAAGTCAGTGGAGCAGCTATCCTGAGACATGCAGCAGCAAATGACACAGGGGAGACTGTACCACAAACAAGGGAGAAAGTGACCACTCATTCGTGAGGTAGTCCTATGACCTTAACATGTGCGCTGTAGCATGGGCATGTCTGGATCCACGCACACACATACATGCATATGCAGTACACATACATATACATATATGTATATACACAGCCACACACAGACCCACACAGATTCCGCCCCCCCCCACCACCACGCATGAACTAATGAGATGGATCAGTGTGTAAACCTGGCTACCCGAGTTTTACTTCCAGAACCCACACAAAGGTGGAAGAAGAAGAATGTTCCAAAGTTGTCTTCTGGACTCCACAGGGTGTGCATCGGGGTACGTGTCCCCCAAAATACATTATGAGCATACACATAATAAAATAAATAAAATTTAAAAATTACCAACTCAAAGCAGACTTTTGCATAATAACTAACATCTTGGAAGATACAGTGTCTTCCTTCACAGCAAAAGGCAGGCATGCTTCTTGTCCATAAAACTAGTCTCTGTAATGCCAACTAAAAAGGATTGTAACCTATACAGCTTCTGCCGTACAACTGCCTGAATGTCTGACCTGGCCCTCTGTGAGTTGATCTGTTCTATAGAATCTATAGGAACTGGGTTATGCAAGATGGCGAAGGAAAATGCTGATATTCTGCAACAGTATTCTGACATATTCTGACATTAAGAAAGGACTTTATTCCTGGTGAGCGGGTAGAGGGACCTGAACAAGTCTTCGACAAATTTTGATTAAACTGTTACAAGCTAACACATTAGCTCTCTGGACGAGTAAAATGCAAGACTCTTACTAGTTCTCCATACTTAGAATTAATCCTGCATTTGTAAAACAAGACTTAAAACAGTACTTTTCCCACCCCAGGGCATCAGCAAATGCTTGAAATCCTTGTAAGCTGCTAGCAGCATTCAGGGTCTTCTGTAAATATGCAGTTCTTCACAGCAGTAATTTGTGAAGGAAACGGTTCAGAAAAGGTTATGCTAAGAAACACACAATTTTGAGCTACCACTCTCTTAACATAATTTTCAGAGTCATTTTCTTTTATCTGTGAAGTTCACACTCTCCCTTTTACGTGCCCCCGTCCCCAGCACAATTTTATATAAAATCTTGTATGGATCTAGTATAGAATGCTGCGATCAAAAATATTCCTTTATTTTCTTTCATGGAAGGAAAATTGCAAAGGGAAGCTTTCGCCACAAATTTCATGGCTTAGTTTAGCTTGTGATTAAGAATTTACTCTCTAATCCATCTTCAGTTTCTCTGGAGAACTGGATCAAGGATCTGTAAGGGATCGTCATTGAGAGAGCCTGGGTCTTTGCTGGGTGCTAGGGTCCTTTCTGTGAGGTCAGGATAAATATGTTACAGATATCATGTTACTCTTTCCTATAATGTATCCTTTCACCTGCAGGGAAGCATCAGTATTTCCTGGCTTGGATTCGAGGATCCTTCCAATCTGTTGAGTTCCCTCTTCAGTCTATCCTCTGTTTAAACACTTTCAATGCTCGACAGCCTGCAGTGAGTTTTACTCTTTTTCCTGCTCTTGGAATTTGAATAGATCTGTCTCTCTACTGACTACTCCTTTCCTCTCTTTGTGCCTGGCACATTCTCATTCATCCTATAAAATTGGGTCAATTTCCTAGGGCTTTGCGACCCTCCCTTGCAGAATCACCTTGAACCTATCTGCACATGTCTGTTTGATCTAACTGATAGTTCCTGAGTTGATACTGTTAAGCTCTTGTTTTTCTCTTTCATGTGCATAGTACCTGACCATTGAGGATAGAGCTAGATTGGTTTGCTTTCCAGAGGTTTATAACATGAAATTTGTTTCATTGGTGCCTAGTTCCATGCCACAGTGTCTTAGCACTAGTTGCCAGATGGAATCGCAAGGAGTTTTGACAAAGGGCTGGTACTGATGCTAATACCAGGCCCTGGGAAGTCACACCTGATCTCCAGGTTTACAAGTAATGTCAGCTGAAGCCCAAATCACAGCAATAAATGCTCCCAAAGCTCTTACTATGGAAGGCATTATTTGCACACACTACCATAACTCTTCTTTCCCTCCATTAATTTGTAACCAATTTTAATAGCCAGAAGCTGGAAAAAACCCAGATGTCCCTCAGTGGAGGAATGGATACAGAAAATGTGGTATATATACACAATGGAGTACTATTCAGCCATTAGAAACAATGAAGTCATGAAATTCTTAGACAAATGGATGGAACTGGAGAACATCATCCTAAGTGAGGTAACCCAGTCTCAAAAGAACACTCATGGTATGCACTCACTGATAAACAGATATTAGCCTAGAAGCTTGGAATACCCAAGACATAATGCACATATCAAATGATGCCCAAGAAGAAGGAAGGAGTGGCCCCTGGTCCTGGAAAAGCTCAGTACAGTAGTGTCTGGGAATACCAGGACAGGGAAGTGGGAAGGGGTGGACTGGGGAACAGGGGGAGGGAAAAGAGCTTATGGGACTTTCAGAGAGTGGGGATCCAGGAAAGGGAAAATCTCTTGAATGTAAATAAAGAATATATCAAATAAAAAAAAATCAAGGTAGGACACCGTATTAGGCATTTTCAATCCTTGTTTTTAAGTTCTCAGTTCCATTAATTTAGGTGCATTCTTCTTCTTCTTCTTTTTTTTAATGCTAAGGTTTTTGCTCATTAGTCTAGCTAACCAACAAGCTACAACTCACTGGTTGAGGAAAAATCTTGACGTATAATGACAGAACCATACCAGTTTCTTTCAGCAAAGTCTGTATTGGTTTATTTGTTGTTGTTTTAAGTTAAATGGGGGTGTGAATGTGCTCAGTATAATGAGGTATGGTTAGTTCAGAAATGCTTCTCAGCTCTTGAAGGAAAAATTCAGGTTGCCAAAGGCGGTGGCAGACACTCCGAGCCACTGTTCCCCCCAGAGCGCTTTGTATTAACCAATTTGTCATGAACATTCGTCTTTACTCACTGAAGCTCCCACTCTCTGGAGCTGAAGGCTAATTTGATCTGGCATCTCTGCAATTATTTAAAGGAAACAAAACCTCTGGAACCGAAACAGAGTAATGATTTAAGTAGCAAAGTCTTCTAAAGGATTTGCTAAAAATGGCCCTGGGTTAAATGGTAATGTTAGAAAATCTGAATTGGGATTTTATGTATTATATTTAATTGTGAAATGAGTATTTTTTATACAAAGCACATTATAAAAGTAATTTACTTCTGCACTGAAATGTATTTTTCTAGCGTTTGTCATGAACATTGCTCATGTGGTCCAGGCCTCACTCAGTTCTCTTCGCAGCCTCCTCTGCTTCTTCTGGTTGTGGGCCTCTTTCTTCCCAGCTGTCCTTCCCACATGCCAGATTCCTGTCATTGTGTTCCCCAGCTGTGGATTGGAGGGTCAATGTTAGACAAACAGGACACACCTGGCAATAGACATAGAATTAATTTGTCCAGTTCTGTGACACAGAGAGAAGACATTCTAGAATACGGCTATCGAGGTGAGTAATGGGTAGCTAGTTGGTGCTCAACATTGGTAACACCTTTTGACATCTGGCTGCACTGTGACTCCCTAGAGATTGTAATCTACATTCATGTAGAAGGAACTCACTGACTCCTGCCAAAGAACACGGTAAAGACTTATGGCATATGATTCTAAAAGCAAGAGACCCAATGGTATTTTAGGACCCAAGGGCCAAATTTTCAAGGTAGCACAAAGCCGTGAATTCTGAGGCTTTGGACCTGTAGATGTCTTTCTGGTAAACCTGTTTTTCTCCCCTACTGTCTTGATGAATAGAACCTAGAAAGTACATTGATGCATAGGCTGACAGTTTTCTAGAATTTTTTTCTATTCTACTTTTTTCAAATAGAGATTTTTTTCCCTTTAAATCTCATTTCTTCTCTTATTTCACTATCTTGGGACAAAGGAGGCAGTTAGCACCTTCAGTATTTTGTACCTCTTTGGTCACTAGATATCCCAGTTCATCTTTAGAGTTCTGGCTTCCAGGCAATCCAGGACCACAAACTCGACTCTGCTGTTCTTTTTTCTTTTTCAACTATGAATACAAGATAATCTTTATTTTACTTCTCAATAATTTCCCTACTTTTTCAAACTGAGATCCCAATTAGAGAGACCTGTATTATTTATTTCTATAAATAGGAATATAGCATTTCCTATTAGCTTTTTTATGTGCATGTATGCCTATACTTGCACACACACATTCATGTGTTCATATTCATAGTTATGTCTGTGTGCACGGAGGCCAGAGGTTGATGATTTGTGCCTTCCTCATTCACTCTCCACCTTACTTTCTGAGACACTTTCACACTGACCCCGAAGTTCACTGATTCAGCTAGATGGTCTGGCAAGAAGCCTTAGGGATCCTCTTGTTTCCACAACCCCCACCTTGTGATCACTTGGGTGCTGGGAATCCAAACATGCTTCTACAGTTAGCACGTGATTGACTGAGCCATGTCTCCTGGTGCCTTTACTGGCATTTCTATTATGACCACATAAGTAGTCTTTAAGGTTCCCATCTCTGATATCGCATTGCATGGTGGCTTGAATGAGAACTGTCCATCCTCTATAGGCTCACATGCTTAAAGTGCCTGGTCCCCAGTCAGAGGCCCTGTTTGGGGACATGGTGAGGCCTTAATATAGGAAGTATGTCACTGGGAGCAGACTTTGAGAGTGCGCAGACTTCATTTACTTCCAATTTATTCTTTCTGTTCTTTGGGATTGAAGATGCCATCTGTCGACGCCCTGCTGCTGCTGCTGCTGCTGCTGCTGCTGCTGCTCTGCGCCACTTGCTGTGGTGCCGTCCTGCCATGGTGGAGTCTGTCCTTGTGATACTGTGTGGACAAATAAACTCTTCATTCTATAGCTTGCCTTGGTCATAGTGTTTTATAATAAGAATAGAAAAGTAACTAATAGAATTTGTCTTTATTTCTTTTCTCCTCTTGAGCTCCTGGAAGAAATATTCCTAAGACAACATTTATGGTAATCCAGGCTTTTCAAACATTTTTTTTCCCCAAACTCACTCTGTGTTCATTTAAGTACTGACAAAGATGCTTGTATAGGTACTGTTATACCCAGTGCAGAGTTTCAGTTTTAGTCTGCTTTAGCTGCTTCCTAAAGATATGATTGATTAACATAAAACAGGGATTTATTACAGCTATGGAGGGTGAGATGTGTGAGGGGTGGAGCTCTGTGTCTGATAAGGTAGAGAGTGGAAAAGCAAGACAGCACGTTCATGAGGGTGATGGCTGGCCAAACCTGTGTTCATTAAGATGAAGAACCTACTCTCAAGCAAGCCATTGATGGGTGCAGAGCCCTGGTCACCTAACCACTCCTTGAAGGTTGCATTCAAGATTAAGTTTTAAATGCATGATCCTTGGGGTTGTGAGTAGAGTCAAACCACAGAGCAGCCAGCACATTCCTGGTTTGATGCCTTCCTCAGACCTTTCTCTTTCATCTCTCTACCCATTATGTAGATACAATTTCATCCATGCAAATGGTGGAAGTAACTTCCCCCCTTTTCCCATTTCGTTCTCTTCTGACTGTGTTCCTTTGCAGGCAAGGGCTTTCCTCAGGTTGAATCATTTTGACATCTCTCATCAAGTCCAACATGATGGGAGATAAACACAGGTTTTTATGGGTTGTTCTTTGTTCTAATTATTTATATCACATATATTGAAAAAATAACATTTATTGTCCCATATGATGAGCTTTGTGTGTCTTGATTGAAATTCTAAAAAATCTTTACCTTTGTTAGATGGATTGGACAGTTTGTTCGGTGGGTTTGGGAACAATATAGGCATTAGGATATGTACTAAGTTTTGAATACTCACCCACTGATTCTCACTTAAATGTAATCATTCAAGGAAGAGCTATTGCTTCACTCTTGGGTTTTAAAAAAGTAGATATTTTATCGCCCAGTATACCCATGCTTTCCTACTATGCTATCTCATGCAGTAATAAACATTATCACCCAGAGCAACTTGGGGAGGAAAAGGGTTATTTCATTGACCATGTCCTGGTAATACTTTAACACTGAGAGAAGTGTCAGGGCAGGAACTGTAGGTAAGCCAGGAGACAGGAGCCAAAGCTCCGACCATGGAGGGGCACTGCTTCCAGGCTGGCTTGCTTGGGCTCATTCAGCTATCTCTGATATCTGCCCAAGGATGGCATTGCCTCCAGGGGGTTAGGCTCTCCTGTATCAATTAGCATCTAAGAGAATGCTTCACGACTGTGCCTAGAGGCCAAGCCGTTGAAGGCAGTTCCTCAACTGAGATTGCTCTTTCCATTATGTCCATGTTTGTGTCCAGTTGACAAAAATCTATGATACATGTCTGTCATGTTGTGAATAGTCACTCTTGTGATATTCAGAAAAACAAGAGAATTATCACTTTATTTTATAAACTTGAATGACAAATGTCCATAAACTGAAAAATCTGAAAATGGAATTAGTCACTGGCTTGCATTATCAATATTGAAAAATAGCTCTTCCTTGAATGATTACATTTAAGTGAGAATCAGTGGGTCAGTATTCAAAACTTAGTACATATCCTAATGCCTATATTATATCACACACACACAGAGAGACACACATACAGACACACACACAGACACACACACACACACACACACACACACACACACACATTCTACTGAGGTATGGTCAATACCAGAATGTATGAAGTTTTCAAAGAATAAAATAAAGTCACAAAAAGTCAATGCAAACATTAGTCAGAGAATGAGTTAGTTTGAACAGACAGTCCAAAGTTAAAGTAAGGGTCATATAAAACACAGTCGAGATGTCAAGAGTGAACGTTCAGACATTATGTAACTGCTCATGGTACCAAGAGCAACTGTTTTGAATTTGGCTTAAATAAGTGACCCCTCCCCCCAACCTCATTTTAAGAAGCAGTTCAATAAAGTAGAGCTTTCTGCGGTGGTTTTGGTCTTAGAGTCACGCGTGGCCAAACAACATGCGTTCACGGTTTCACTGAGTCCACGATTTTGCTTGCAGAGTCACTAAACTGAAGGGTACAGAGGTGATGAGCCTGTTAATCAGATGCAAGCTTGGAACATTTTTTCTCTCACCATTTTTCAAACCTTGTACAAAGGGAGCATTGCATCTTAAAGAAAATACTTGTAATAATAAATGCTCTGCAGAAAATCTCTACAAGTTGAGGTCAGGGTTTGTCTCAAGGCAGGGGCTACAATGGGCCTGCTGCATTTGTTTGCACTGTTTTCTTTGGCCTCTTCCAGTGAGCCAGATGGGAATGGGGGTTGGGGGTGAGACACATACAGTGTCTGAACTGGTCGAGGTTCCCAGCAGGCCCGAGCTGTGGATTCCTTGGCCTGCTGCTGGGCTTTTGTGTTTGAGTTCAAAATTCTCCTCCTGGTTTGTCTAGGGGCAGAGGCTGGCAGGCTCAGAAGCACAGCAGGAACCAGGCACTCTGAAATTTAGAAAGCTCTTCTACAGGGAAGAGACCTCAGCAACAAAGGTCTTCTCATCACTAAGCCACTGTTCTCTCCCTCAGTGCCAGAGACTCCCCTTTCTCAGGATCAAAGAACTCTGTGGGGACACAATTCTGACTCAGGGTTGTGGGTAGTTCCTGTTTTGAATACAGCCTTGGGTCCCTGGGTTGAATTTGTGGCCACTCTTGCAGACAGAAGAACTGCTGTGGGACCCGGTAAAGATTGCTGAAATGAAGGCCATCTTTAGTGTTGACAGGAGAGCTCTGGGCCAGAGGAGAGGTTTGGCTTCAGACAGTTGTCCTGTGATTAGTGTTGTGGAAATACTGGGTTTATAGTGGGTTGAGCGTCCCCAGTAGACTAGTAAGGTTCAGCCAGTACTATGGTCTGTCCCCCTATTCAGCTGTGTAAAATGGCCACGACACTCCATGTTTTGATTAGCAGCAGTCTGCATTTAGAGGCTGTAGTGGTTTTAGAAACTCAGAAACACTGATGAGTAAGGACTTTGGAAGTATAAAGTTCACCCATGTGTTTGTCACATGTGAGCAGAAGACAAGCGGGGAGGCTAAAAGTTATCTAACCCTACTGGGCCCCAATTTCTTCACCTAAGAATCGATATAACAGTGGTTGTGGATTAAACAATATGCTCTATTGTGTTGTGGTTGTAGGTGTAAGAACTATGGTCAGACTGCTTGGGAATGACAGCTGGGTGTGGTACCTACTAACTACACAGGGATCTTATCTCTCAATAATTATTATGGTGAGAATGGAGATATTTTCCTTTTTCTTTTTCTCCTTTCCTTCCTTTCTTCCTTCCTTCCTTCCTTCTTCCCTTCCTTCCTTTCTCTTTCTCTCTTTCTTTCCCTTTTTCTTTCTTTCTTTTTTGTTTAAGACAGCGTTTCTTTCTGTACCTAGTGTCTACTACTTTTGTAGTCCAAAAACTGGCCTCATAGAGATCCACTGACCTCGCAAGCGCTGGGATAAAAGGCATGTACTAGCATGGCCCAGTGAAGATACTTTTCTTAATAGCAAAAAACAAAACAACAACAACAACAAAAAACAAGAGCCACAAACTTTTATGAATATCTCTTCATTACACTATGCAAAACATTTATAAATGAACTGCATCATATGCTGCACTGTTTCAATAGTTTCAAGTCCTCCCCACTGTGTTGAGATGCTAATTCAGATAATAGCTACTTGAAAAAAAATCATACCAGGGTGTTTGGCTATATTCTTCAAAATAAATAAATTCTGGGGACTGAGAGGACTGTCTGTAGGGAAAATGTCTGCTACACATGCACAAGGACTGGAGATCAGATTCCCAAACTCCATGTGAAGGGGCAGAGAAAAAAATGCAGCGTCCAGGAGCACAGTGGCCAGCCAACCCAAGTAAAGGCAGGGAGTTCCAGTCAGTGAGAGACTCCGGCTCAAAAACGACAGTGAAGGAGAAAATGAGGAGACACTCAAGGTCAGTCTCCTGCCTCCACCTGCACAAACACGTGCTTGCAACTGGGCATACATGTGCAAAAGTCATGAGCACATAGACACTTATGCAAAGAAAAGGTTAAGTGTAAGAGATGGTAAGAGATGGAAGTAATGCTGGTTCAACTGTTAGTCAGCTTGTAGAAGTATGCAAATTGATCCATTCTTATTTCCTTGTATAAAGCTCACGTCCAAATGGATCAAGGACCTCAACATAAAGCCAGATACACTGAAACTAATAGAAGAGAATGTGGGGAAGAGCCTTGAATACATGGGAGCAGGGGAAATTTTCCTGAAAAGAATGCCATTGGCTTATGCTCTAAGATTAACAATAGACAAATGGGGCTTCATAAAATTGCAAAGCTTCTGTAAGGCAAAGGACACTGTCAATAAGACAGAACAGCAACCAACAGAGAGGGAAAAGATCTTTACCAATACTACATTCGATAGGGGGCTAATATTCAATATATACAAAAAACTCAAAGCGTTAGACTCTAGATAATCAAATAACTATTAAAAATGGGTACAGAGCCAAAAAAAGAATTCTTAATTGAGGAATATCGAATGGATGAGAAGCACCTAAAGAAATGTTCAACATCCTTAGTAATCAGGGAAATGCAAATCAAAATAACCCTGAGATTCCATCCCACAACAGTCAGAATGGCTAAGATAAAAAACTCAGATGACAGAAGATGCTGGCAAGGTTGTGGAGAAAGAGGAACACTCCTCCATTGTTGGTGGGATTGCAAACTGGTACAAACACTCTGGAAATTAGTCTTGCTGTTCCTCAGAATATTGGACATAGTATTACTTGCTATACAACTCCTGGGCATATACCCAAAAGATGCTCCATTATATAACAAGGACATGTGCTCTACTATGTTCATAGCAGCCTTATTTATAATAGCCAGAAGCTGGAAAAAAACCCAGATGTCCTTCAACAGAGGAATGGATACAGAAAATGTGGTACATTTATACAATGGAGTACTACTCAGCTATTAAAAACAATGAATTCACAAAATTTTTAGGCAAATTGATAGAACTAGAAAATATCATTCTGAGTGAAGTAATCCAGTCACAAAAGAACACGCATGGTATGTACTCACTAGCCCCAAAGCTTGGAATACCCAAGATAGTATTCACAGACCAAATGAAGCTCAACAAGAAAGAAGACCCAAGTGTGGGTGCCTCAGTCCTTCTTAGAAATGGGAACAAAATACTCACAGGAGGAAATATGGAGACAAAGTATGGAGCAGAGACTGAAGGAAAGGCCATCCAGAGACTGCCCCATCTGGGGATCCATCCCATATACAATCACCAAACATGGACATTATTGTGGATGCCAAGAAATACATGCTGACAGGAGCCTGATAAAGCTGTCCCTGAAAGGCTTTGCCAGAGCCTGTTAAATACAGAGGCGGACGCTTGCAGCCAATCATTGGACTGAGCACAGGGTCCCCAATGGAGGAGTTAGAGAAAGGCCTGAAGAAGTTTGCAACCCCATAGGAAGAACAACAATATAGACCAACCAGTGCCCCCAGAGTTCCCAAGGACTAAAACACCAACCAATGAGTACATATGGAGCAACTCATGGCTTCTGCCGCATATGTAGCAGTGGATGGCCTTGTTGAACATCAATGGGAGGACAGGTCCTTGGTCCTATTAAGGCTTGATGCCCCAGTGTGGGGGAATTTGAGGATGGGTAGGCAGGAATGGGTGGGTGGTTGGGGGAATACCCTCATAACCTAAAGGGACTTTACTGAGAAACCTACTTCCAAATCAATAAAAAGCAGCTCCTACCCCCCCCCCCACCAAGGGAGAGTTGCTCAACTATGTTCATAGTAACCTTATTCATAATAGTCAGAAGCTAGATAGTCAGCTAGATAGTCAGCTAGATAGTCAGAAGCTAGATAGTCAGCTAGGTAGTCAGAAGCTAGATGTCCTTCAACTGTAGAATGGAAAAAGAATGTGATACATCTACACATGTAATACTATTCAGCTATTAAAAACAACATCATGAGTTTTGTAGGCAAATGGATGGAACTTGAGAATATCCTCCTGTGGGAAGTAACCCAGACCCCAAAGGACACACATGGTATATACTCATTTATCAGTGGATATTAACCATAAAGTTTAGGATACCCATACCAAACTCCATAGATCCAAAGAAGCTAAAATAAATAAATAAATAAATAAATAAATAAATAAATAAGTTTAAAAAAAAGAAAGAAAGGGCCCAAGTGAATGCTTGAATCTCACTTAGAGGGGGAAAATAAAAAAAAAAAAGTGTTAGCAGGCAGATGGAGGGAGAGAACTGGGTAGGAGAGAGGACTGGGAGTATAATGGGATGGAGAGGTTTGGGATCAGGTGAGGGGAGAGACAGGAGAGAAGGCCGGAGGACCTAGAGAAGGAATGGACATCTACATCTGGTGGGGAAATGGTGGAGGCCATCTTGAGGATGTGCCAGAAACCTGGGAGGGGAGGCTCCCCAAAAATCAATGAGGATGACATTGGCTGAGACTCACAACAGTGGGGATATGGAACTTGAAAAGGAAATCTCTTATAGCCAGGTAGGAACCCCATTGGAGCTTTAGGGACACCAACTATCTTAGTTTGGGTTTTCCTGCTGTGAAGAGACACCATGATCAAGTCAACTGTTAAAAAGGACAACATTTAATTGGGGCTGGCTTACAGGTTCAGAGGTTCAGTCCATTATTATAAGGTGGGAGCGTGGCAGCTTCCAGGCAGGCAAGGCACAGGAGGAACTTAGAGTTCTACATCTTGTTCTGAAGTCAAACAGGAGAAGATTGTCCCCCATGTGGCTAAGAGGAGCATCTGAAAGCCCACCCCTACGGTGACACACTTCCTCACATATTCAACAAGGACACATCTCTTAATGGTGCCACTCCCTGGGTCAAGCATATTCAAACCACCACATCAACCCATCCAACAAATTTTTAATCCAAAATTTATACTGTCTATAAGAAATGCAGGGACAGGGGATGGAGCAGAGATTGAGGGAATGGTCAACCAATGACTGCCCACCTTGAGACCCATTCCACTGGCAAGCACCAATCCCTGACATTATTAATGATACTCTGTTATGCTTGCACAGAGGAGTCTAGCATGATTCCTCTGAGAGGCTCCACCCAACACTTGACTCAAACAGATGTACAGACCCACAGCTAAACACTGGATGGAGCTCAGGGACTTTAATGGAAGAGTCAGGGGAAGAATTGAAGGCCCTGAAGGGGATGGGAACTCTACAGGAAGGACCCTTGTCAGCTCTCAGAGACTGCCCTACCAACCAAAGAGAATACGCAGGCTGGACCTAGGCCTCCTAAACATGTGTAACAAATGTGTAACTCTATTTTCATGTGGATCCCCCCAACAACTGGAATGGGGGCTATCCCTAAAGTTGTTGCTGGTCTGTGAAATATACCCTCCACCCCCTAACTGGGATGCCTTGTCTGGCCTCAGTGGGAGAGGGCAGGGGGATACCCAGGGGAGGTCTCCACCCTCTCAGAGGAGAAGGGGATGGGTTGTGTGAGGGGAGATCTGGAGGAGATACAATCAGTATGTAAAGTGAAGAAAGAAAAAAAAAGAAAGAAAGAAAAAAGAAAGAGAAGAAAGAAAGAAAATAGGGATAAAAAATGTCCAAAGACTATGAAAATGATATAGTTAACGTATTTTTTACATTAGCTAGTATGGTAGTTTGAATGTGCTTGACCCAGGTAGTGACACTATTAAGCATATGTGGCCTTATTGGAGTACGTGGGACCGTGTTGGAGAAAGTGTTTCACTTTGGGATTGAACTTTGAAACCTTCCTCCTAGTTTCTTGAAAGACAATCTTTTCCTAGTGGCCTTCAGATAAAGATGCAGAACTCTGAGCTCCTACTATGTTATGCCTGCCTGGATGCTGCCATGCTCCTGCCTTGATTGTCTTAGGGTTTCTATTCCTGCACAAACATCATGACCAAGAAGCAAGTTGGGGAGGAAAGGGTTTATTCTGCTTACACTTCCACATAGCTGTTCATCACCAAAGAAAGTCAGGACTGGAACTCAAGCAGGTCAGGAAGCAGGAGCTGATGCGGAGGCCATGGAGGGATGTTTTTTACTGGCTTGCTTCCCCTGGCTTGCTCAGCTTGCTTTCTTATAGAACTCAAGACCACCAGCCCAGGGATGACACCACTCACAGTGGGCCCTCCCCTTTTGATCACTAATTGAGAAAATACCCCACAGCTGTATCTCATGGAGACACTCCCCCAACTGAAACTCCTTTCTCTGTGATAACTCTAGCCTGTGCCAAGTTGACACACAAAACCAGCCAGTACAGTGATAATGGACTGAACCTCTGAACCTGTAAGCCAGCCCTGGTTAAATGTGGTCCTTTTATAAGAGTTGCCTTGGGCATCGTGTCTCTTCACAGGATTAGAAACCCTAATTAAGACAGCTAGGTTTAATTTGCAGCTTAAAAGACCAGCAACTATTATAAAAATGATAAGAATTTGAGAGGATGTTTGATGGATTAATAAACTTCCCCAATCTGACCATGTTTTAAGTTGTAAAAGAAATAAAAACAAATAGTAAAATTTCATAGATTCAATCTATCAAAAGGGTTTCATTAAAAGTGTAGCCTACTTTCAGTAAATATAGTTATGAGGTGGTTGATTCTGCAAGGTGACTTATAAATCCTTCATCAAAATAGATCCTTAAAATACATTCCTTAGTCTTATTATACAGCAAAGAAAATGCTTCAGTTTTAACCTGGGGTGAAGAGCTTTTGCTTTTCAAATCTTCTCTTAAGCAGAGAAGCAGATATTGAATTGTTTGGGTTTTCTGTTTGTTTTGCCTCTATGTGTCTTGTCACGCCTCCCATGTTAAATTTAGGCATATGTTAAGAAAATGGAGAAAAACATTCACCACTGGCAGGTGAAAATAGGAAATAAAAATATTGACTCAGAATGTTCCCAGGACAATTAAACAGCTAATGAAAGGATTGTAGTTGCTAAGGCCACCATGAATAGGAAAATGGGCCTGGCTTTCTCATTCCGCGCGCAGTTGATTCTGATTCATGATGCCTATAATTTCTGGCTATGTGGGTAACATGGCAAACACCGTCTACTGCAGTAAAAGGAAAAATATAAACATACAGTGCCTCCTATTTTTAGGACCTCAGCAGAATTTTTAAAATATTTTCTTTATTTTGGAATCATCTATGAATATTTGGAAATACTTTGTTCATTTATTCTCATAGCAGGGCTAAACCATTGTACATTTTCCTACCACTGATTATAGTTTTTATTTGGAGATCTTGGCTATTTGGGGTCTAATCTGTCCCCTCACTAGAATAACTAGGTGTAGTGATGACACCATCAATGCCTAGTCTATCTTTTTGTTTAGGTTGGGAAGATGGCATCCCAATAAATAATTTGGAAGGGCTGTTTCCAAGAGAAAGCTGTTCCTAGGATCCACCTCTTAAAAACACACCCGGGGTAAAGCTTGTTGTGCTAATAGGGTTTGTATTATCAAAGAAAGTGAAACGTGCAGGAAATTACAGAGAGGTGATGATTTTCAGGAAAGTTCTAAGGCAATTTGGCAAGTGATGTAGTAGATAGCAACCCACTGTCCATCCTGTTTGCTGAATTGCTTACTGAATACATTGCCTACAGATAACCTCAGGTAAGCAACTTAGTGTGACAAGCTACACCTTGACAAATTGCTTGGGAACCATGGGTGACAGAGGGGAGGGAACAGAGCTAGAGTTTAATCAAATTAAGACTTGGAAGTTTCCAGGAGCCAGACGTCTCAGAAAGACATATCCACTCTGCTTCTTGTTTCTCTCCCATCACATGAAGAGCCACTCTGCACAGTGCTGACAGCCTGGAGAAATGATGCTCTGCGCCTCTTGCTTGGAGCCTGGGACAATGAAATGAATGCTGTGCCTAATTACATTGTGTGGCCAGAATAGAACCGAGAGCCTAGAATGCTTGACTTTCAAAGAGGAATAGGGTTTACTCAGAAGCTAGGGGTCCTTGTGTATTTTTCTCATCTGGGATGAGGGGACATGGGGAAGAGAGGGCTGTGGCTGAGTGAGTGTGGGACTCATGTACACACTGGGCACCTGTGTGGTACCTGGTTGAGAGATGAGTGTCTGAGGCCAACTATCAGCCTAATACTAGACATCTTCAGCCCCTTCCACAACTCTGAGGGGGAAGGGAAATATGACTTCTGGGATGACTGATCTTGGAATTTCTAAAGGGACTGAGTGACCAGGGGATGGAAACTTGTACTTTTCTGACAATTAATTTCTATGACTGAATAGAGATTTATATTTCACACACTCAGGTTTACTCGGTTAACATCACAGTGCTCACAAAGCAGGTTCTGATTACAATCAATATGACTTACTTCCCTTGTGGATGGGTAAAATAATTTTGGGTCAACTTCATAGATAGATGTTTTATAACATTTCCTTAATGGGTTAGATGAAAAATTATCAGATTTTAATATCCTCATAAGTGCTTATGTAATCTGTCTGTTGATTGGAAATATTTGAGGCGATTAATGTTTTCAGTAAGAAATGAACATTAGACAAATATAGCTGTGTCAGCCACAAAATCTTTGTTTTTGTGGGGTTTGCCTGTTGTGTGACAAGAATTGTTCTGGGGAGACATAGCACACAAGCTTACTTACCCCAGAGAGGGAGCCCATGACAGACCAAAATACTGATACCACCCAAATCCAACCAACGAATCAATGAACCTTATTTGGGTTATTAACAGGAGTATGAGTGAGGGGTTATTTAAAGGTGCAGAAATGACTCAAAGACAACTATCTGTAGCACCAAAGCCCAGTGCATCACTGGGGAAAGCTCATAAAAGCTGAGAAACTGGAACACACTACACAGCCTGCAGGCAGCTCAACAGTTTGGAGATTGTCCTTTCCAGGTGCCTCAGTTGGTGTAAACCTCGTCCAGGCAGCTGCTCTGACAACACCATCTTCCTTGCAGCTTGGCTTGTTTGAGAGTGACTTCCACTAGCTTTATTGCGTACTCCTGGAGGGAGGAGCATAGGGAATCTGGTCATTTCAGAGACTTCCTGAAGCTATTTTGAGAAGTTTACCTTTCTACTTAAGAAACTTCCCTGTTGCATATACCCAGAGGATTCCCCACCATGTAATAAGGATACATGCTCTACTATGTTCAAAGCAGCCCTATTTATAATTGCCAGATGCTGGAAAGAACCCAGGTATCCCTCAACAGAAGAGTGGATGCAAAAAATGTGGTATATCTACACAATGGAGTACTATTCAGCCATTAGAAACAATGAATTCATGAAATTCTTAGGCAAATGGATGGAGCTAGAGAACATCATACTAAGTGAGGTAACCCAGACTCAAAAGGTGAATCATGGTATGCACTCACTAATAAGTGGTTATTAACCTAGAAAACTGGAATACCCAAAACATAATCCACACATCAAATGAGATACAAGAAGAAAGCAGGAGTGGTCCCTGGTTCTGGAAAGACTCAGTGAAACAGTATTTGGCAAAACCAGAACGGGGAACTGGGAAGGGGTGGGAGGGAGGACAGGGGAAGAGAAGGGGGCTTACGGGACTTTCGGGGAGGGGGGGGCTAGAAAAGGGGAAATCATTTGAAATGTAAATAAATTATATCGAATAAAAAAAATAACAATAAAAAAAAGAAACTTCCCTGTTGGATAGAATGTTTCAACCTCAGTAGAAACTTGGAAAACACATTTCAATAACTAGGATGTTTATTATGGAGGTAGTGATTGGTGTTGTTGCTATGATATCTAATCTTCATAAGCATAAGACTGTGGAGGAAACTAACATTTGTTTCCAAATAAAATTGAAATAAAATTAAATGTTTTTATATTTAAAAAAATCTTTAAAAGTAGCTTTCCTTTGTTATTTTCTGTGTTTTTAAAATTATGGTTTATGTAGTCTGAAAAGATTTCACCAAAGTTTGCAGTTGCTCCCCCGCCCCCAAACTTCCCCATACACATAGCTGGCAATTAACCATTTTACAAAGGATTTTGTGTACATCAGGGTTTGGAGTGTGGTTAAGACTTTTATGGTTTTACCAAGCCACAGGATTACCTATGTTCATGTTCATACAAACCACAGATGTATGAGGTTCACAGTTAGACAAATTCTATGCTCTGAGACCTCAGTGATTCAGAAAACTTTTCTGAATTAACATAACCTCCAAGGTCTAATGATTACAAACACAGGCATGGAATTTGAATCTCAGTGGTCACCGTCTTTATAAACTGTCTCTTTAGATCAGAATAGATTTTCTGGTACATTCTTTTTTGGTAGGTATGGTATTACTCCCACCCCTGAAATTTCTAAAAATTCCTTTCCATGGTAATTGGAAGGGAATTTCAATTACTTTACAAATTTTACAAATAAAATTACTCTTGATAAAATAACATTTGATTTATAATCAGCTGCAACTATTTACATTAAAAAAAAAACTGTGTGCCTGCTTGTCTGTATATGCACCAGTACCTGTGGAGGCCAGAAGGGGGCATCAGATCTCCTGAAACTGGACTTAGAGGCAGTGATTAACTGCCTGATTTCAACCTGGATCCCTTTGCAAGAGCAGCAAGTGCTCTTACCCTCAGAGTCATTTCCTCAGCTCCTGCACTTGTTTGTCATAGTGTGATGTGACTTGCAGGGTGTACACCATCACGTGTACCGTGACTGTGTTCTCTTTCACACTGTCACTGTGATTCATACGTGAAGACATTGATCATGCGTAGAAATTTCCTATGCCTTTCTTAAAGGCCTCCTTTCTGTTCTGTTTGTCTTTATTCCTGCAAAGTTAGTAGTCTATTTTCTAAGACTGTGAGTTAGTTCAAATTCTCTCAGGTTTAAAAATGGGGGGGGGGTGATATTATCTATACTCATTTTTGCCTTATTTCTTTCACTCAGTGTGTCTAGTTTGGGACTCACTGATGCTGTCTCACACCAACATTTCATTCCCCTTTATTGCTAACTTTCCATTATAAAACTATGCAGCAACTTATCAGCCCATCCATCTCATGATGCATATTCAAATTGCTTCACCAGGACCCTGGTAAACTCCAGTGACTTTTAAGTCTTTCTGTGAACTTATGGATTTACAGTTTGTTTTTCTTCATAAAACCTTAAGAGTAAGATGGGCTTGAACACTAGTTTTTTATATTAATCTTTTAAAGAGATCACCAAGTGGTTTTGTAAAGGGATTCCTGCTTTATATTTTGTTACAGGAAATGTATGAAAGTTAAACTTGCACCATATGCTTTTCAACATTCAATATCCAATACTTTTACATAGTTCAAAGTTTCTATGTAGAAACCCAGAGGTACCATGACCATCCACACATTCGGTTCTATATTAGAAGTTACAGAACTCAGATAACCATACATAGATGGAGCTTAGCATGTGGGGGAGGTGGGATGGGGGCTTCGGACATGGATAGAATGCTCTAGGTGGATACTGTAAGAGATTAATGTCTTATTGTAGTTCTTTTTCACTTCTTGAGTTGCATAATGTGAATTGCTTGGTCTATCATGCACCCTCTGCCATGACAGGCCATTAAAGAATGAATCAGCTTGACCATGAACTAAATTCTTCAAAATAGCATAAATCTTTCCTCTTTTATAGGATAATCAGAAAATGCATTTTGTTACAGTACCAGGAAACTGATAAACAGAAAAGGCCACTCAGAAATACCCCTTTTAGCAATTAAATGGTGAGATGTGTGTATTATTGTTTGGCCAGGGACTCAGAGTTCAGGATTTTCATTGGTCGTAGTGATGTAGACATTGTCCATGGATCCATCCAACCAGAAATATTAACATTCCAGAAAAAAGTCAGCATTAGCTATAGTTTTATATTTTTTTATTTTTGTATAATTGGTAAAATGAAATTCTATTAACACAGAAAACCTTTCAAAAGCATATATTCAGATGAGAACTGTTGATAGAATGCTAACCTGCATGCAGGCCATTGTAAAACTTGCAACCTGAAATTCTCTTTGCTAGTTTCCCTTTCTTTTTCTTTCCTTCCTTCTCTCCTTCCTTTTCTTTCTCTCTCCCCTTCTCCCCAGGAGAGGCACTTCCTCTCTTCCCCAGTTTCCTAAAGAAAAACTGTAGAGTATCCAGGCAGAAGTGATAACATGGTAAACCAGCAAGTCACTGGCTTGGCCTAGGAAGTTAAAGCATTTGAAGCAGGAAAACACAGCTTCTGGGGGCTTGGGTTGCCTGCTTTGGGTTGTTACAAAGGAGAAGTGAGTACAATGCAGTTTATAATACTGTGGTTAAAAAAAAAAATCCTACTGTCACCTAAAGGTAGAATCTTCTGATGGGATGAAGAGGCTGAAACCAGTGATGTTTACAAAACTAGAAAAGATCCTCCAGGGTAAGTCTTCAGACTGGCTTGAGGCCTGAGCATAAGCTACAAGGAAGATGGGAAGGCACCGAGTAGAGTGGATGGGATTACATTCCTCAAGCACGAGAAAGACCACGATCCATGTTTCCATCTCAGAGTTACCCCAGTACAGGCATTTTGAGCCTTTTGTCTCAAAGTTTCTGGCTCAATTGCTCCTTAGCATCCTATTAATAAAATAGTAAAAGCTTCTTATCAGGCTGATTCTTAAGACACCCCTCACTGTAAGCCAATGGGATATCAACAAAGAGAGGGATGTATGTGAAGGCGGCTTAAAAAGGAGAGGATGTGGGGTTTAGAGAATGCAGCATGGTGGGGGTGTGGGGGAAGGGGGTGCTTAGGCGGGGCCCTGCCCAGGCACCTCTCCCCCCTGAGGGACCACACATCCACAGGCATGGTATAGAATAGAGTTTATTCAGAGCAGAGGATGGGAGTTAATGGTATAGTGGAAGGAGAGAGAGAGAGAGAGAGAGAGAGAGAGAGAGAGAGAGAGAGAGAGAGAGAGAGAAGAGGATAGAGGAATGGAGGAGTGGAGGCTGGCCATGACCATGTGGAGAGAGGAGGAAGGGGAGGAGAGCCCAAGAGGGGCAGAGAGATGAGAGTACCAAGAGGCAAGAGCGATGAGAGAGAGACAGAGACAGAGACAAAGACAGAGGGAGACAGAGAGACAGAGAGAGAGACAGAGAGGCAAGTATCCCCTTTTATAATGGGCCAGGTCTATGGGGCGGGGCATACCTGGCTGTTGCCAGGTAAGTGTGGGGTGGAGCTTAGACAGAATACTAACAGTATGTAAATAACTAACTCACTCCAAGTGTACAATTGCTCTAGTTTAAAGAAACTGTTGCTATGATAAAACACTTTCATGAAAAACAATATAGGAAGGGCTTAATGGGGTTAAAATGGCAGGTTACAATCCATCATCTTAGGGCAGGCAGAGCATGGACTCAAGGCAGGAGCATGGAAGCTTGATCACAAGCTCATACTTCTTGGATTTTTTAAAACACACACACACACAAACACACACACACACAAACACACACAAACACACACACACAAACACACACACACAAACACACACACACACACAAACACACACACACACACACACACACACACACACACATACACACCAGGACCACCTTTCCAGGGATGGCACTGTTTACAATGGGCTAGATGAAATGTGTGTATTATTATTTGGCCAGGAACTCAGAGGTCAGGATTTTCATTGGTTGTAGTGATATGTGTCACTACTCTATCAACTAACAATCAAGATAATCCCTTGCAGATTTTACTCCCATAAGTGATGTGTGTCTTCTTACCTTTATGTATTGGGAATTATGTTAAATATCAACCAACCAACTAAATTATTCCTTTTAACCATAGGTTGATTCCACATTATTTTTGAAAATTCAACATTGTGAAATGAAGTCTGTTTTGTGTACTAGCTGTGGCATATACACATTAACTTAGTGCAAAAGGGGCAAGAACACAATGATTGGATTTCCTATTGTTCTGGGTCTGCCTGCTTGAAGTCTTGAAACAAACGTTCTTCATTACTGTGTCTAAGAGTGAAAGATACTATAAATAAATAAGAGCCAAAGGATAAGAATATTTGAAAACACTCAAGTGACACTAAAATCATGGCCCTGAAATACATGAATTTTGTTTTTCAGATGGAGAGAAGGAATCTAGCTCACCAGCACTGCACATAAATGGCTGGAGGTCACAAATTCGCAGTGGCCAGGGAGCTGATCTACTTCAGGCAACTTAGTGTAGATATTACACTCAAAACTTCTGCCTTTGAGAAGCCAGGCAACTATGCACATTATCTTCACACTCAAAGAAACTTGATAAGTGGAGAACATTTTGAAACCTTAGAAAATGGAGATAATGTAAAGATGAATTCATGAGCCAAGGGCTTTCATTAAATTAAAAAAAATAGGTTTAAATTGGTGCTATACTTTCAAGGTCTTACAGATTTTAGAGAGAAGACTTCATTTTTTATCCTTTTTCTTTTTTCTTGTTCTTATCATGAGCATTATAGTGGGTAATGGAGTGGCCTCTCACTGTAGCTTTGATTTGCATTCCCCTGATGCCTTATGCTAGTGAGCAGTTCATGCCTGATAGTAGCCATTTGGTTATCTTCTTTGGAAAAATGTCTACAATGTTATGATTTTGTCCTTGCAAGTATAGAACATCAGAATTGATTTCTTTTTTGTTGTTGATTTTTAATTGGATATTTTATTTATTTGCATGTCAAATGTTATCCCCTTTCCCAGTTTCCCCTCTGCAACCCCCCTATCCCATCCTCCCTTACCCTGCTTCTATGAGGCTGCTTGCCCACCTACCTACTCCCACCTCACCACCCTAGCCTTCCTCTACACTGGGGCATCGAGCCTTCGAAGGACCAAGAGCCTCTCTTCCCATTGATTCCAGATAAGGCCACTTCGTCTCCTTCAGTCCTTCCCCTAACTCCTCCATTGGGGTCCCTGTGCTCAGTCTGATGGTTGGCTGCGAGCATCTGCATCTGTATTTGTCAGACTGTGGCAGAGACTCCCAGGAGACAGCTATATGAGGCTCCTGTCAGCAAGCACTTCTTGGCATCTGCAATAGTGTCTGGGTTTGGTGACTGTATATGGGATGGATTCCCAGACGAGGTAGTCTCTGGATGGCCTTTCCTTTAGTCTCTGCTCCACACATTGTCCCCTATATTTCCTTAAAACAGGAGCAATTCTGGGTTAAAATTTTGGAGATGGGTGGGTGGCCCTATCCTTCAACCAGGGGGCTATGCCTAACTTCTGGATATGGTCTGAACAGGTTCTTCCTCCACTTTGTGGGGGTAATTCAGCTAATTTTATCCCCATGGGGTCCTGGAAGGCTCTTACTTTCCTGGCATCTGGGACTTTTGGTTGCTACCCCAAGTTCCTCATCCCTCATTGCTACACACCTCTGTTCAATTTCCTGACCCTCTGTACATCTCCTTCATCTCCTCCCCTACCTGATTCTGCCCCTCTTTTCCCCCTCACCCTCCCTTCCTCCTCCCAAATCCCTCCCACCTTCTACTTCTCTTGATTATATTGTTCATATGTTCACTATGTTCATAACAGCTATATTTATAATAGCCACAAGTTGGAAACAACCCAGATGTCCCTCAACAGAGGAATGGATACAGAAAATACGGTACATTTACACAATGGGATACTACTCAGCTATTAAAAACAATGACTTCATGAAATTTGAAGTCAAATGGATGGATCTAGAAAATATCATCCTTAGTGAGGTAACTCAGTCCCAAAAGAACACACATGGCATATACTCACTGATAAGTGGATATTAGGCAAAGAGCATGGACTACCCATGGTACAACTCATGGACCATATGAAGCTCAAGAGGAAGACCAAAGAGTGGATGCTTCAGTCCTACTTAGAAGGGGGAAACAAAATTTTTAATGATTTTTAAAGTTAGCACACAAAGCAAGATGTTTCATTATTGCATTTTCATTATTCATGTCTGTACACTTTGGTTTATTTGCCTCTCTCCCACTGCCTCTCTAACCCTACCCCTTTTCTGTCGGAGACCAGTTCGAATTGCAAGGTTCAGGACCTGTGATGGGGAAGGGGTATATGGTACAAAGTAGTAGTTACATTGACACCCTATTGACTTTCAAGCAAGAGGTACGGAATAACGGAGCCATCTTTATTTATACAATCACAATCTTGCTAGCCTGAGCAGTGACATCATTGGCTAGTGAAAGAAAACATAACAGCATTAAAAATTCTTCATCATTACAAACAGCCCCCAGTAGTTTATTTTCCTCTTCCCACCTCCTGCTGGCTCAATCACAACCTAACATTATTTTGCACTACAGAGCACAATTTCAGCAAGTCAAAAATAAATGTCTAGCTAGGCATATTCTGTAGACATGAACACATACCCAGCTGGTAGCAACTGCAGTAACATAGTTATGCAAAGCAAGAGACAGAATTAAACAGTTGTGAGTATAAATCCAGTCATCAAATAGCACACCTCTGTCATAATACTTTTATTATTTTTTATTTATTTTAATTAAAATTTTCATATCAGGACTGGAGAGATGGCTCAGTGGTTAAGAGCACTGACTGCTTTTCCAGAGGTCCTAATTTCTTTTTATTTTTTAAAATTGTATGTATATATGTATGAATTGGATATTTTATTTATTTACATTTCAAATGTTATTCCCCTTCCTAATTGATTTCCCCTGTGGAAACTCCCTATTCAATCTCCCCCACCCCTCCCTTCTATAAGGGTGCTCCTCCACCCACACACCCACTCCTACCTCCCTGCTCTGGCATTCCCTTACACTGGGCATCAAGCCTTCACAGGACCAAGGGCCTCCTCTCCCATTGATTCCTGACAAGGCCATCCTCTGATACTTACACAGCTGGAGCCATGACACACTCCGTGTGTACTCTTTGGTTGGTGGTTTAGTCTCTGAGAGCTCTGGGAGGCCTGCTTGTTCTTTCTATGGGGTTACAAACCCTTTCAGCTCCTTCAGTCCTTTCTCTAACTCCTCCATTGGGGACCCTGTGCACAGTCCAATTGTTGGCTGAAAGCATCCACCTCTGTATTTGTCAGGCTCTGCCGTAGCCTCTCAGGAGATAGCTGTGTCAGGCTCCTGTCAGCAAGCCTTTCTTCACATCTGTAATAGTGTCTGGGTTTGGTGTCTGTATATGTGATGGATCTCTAGGTTGGGGTAGCATAATACTTTTAAGATTGCAGACAGAGACTTGTTCATCGAACCAAGCAACCTTTTCTGTTATGTACCTATCAATTCCTGATATCACCTTCCTAACAACCATTTTCAAGTCTTATTGATCAAACTTAACTTCCTCATTTTCTAAGTCTCTGTTGATCAAACATAGCTTCTTCAAAAACAGTTATGCAAGAAAGACACAATGCTCTCTACAACTGCCACAGACTTACTCAGTGTGACTGTAGCTGTTTCTCCAAGGGACACGACTACATGTCACAAAATACCTAGGATTAATAGTCACATCTGGAGGATTGATAGAGGCAAAAGAGGAGAGGAAGTTATCACCTCTGGAAAGAGTATTGAGGAAAACATGGAAGCATCCATTGGGCTTTCAGCCTGCATGA
Source organism: Apodemus sylvaticus (assembly GCF_947179515.1). Lineage (NCBI taxonomy): Eukaryota > Metazoa > Chordata > Mammalia > Rodentia > Muridae > Apodemus > Apodemus sylvaticus. The sequence continues at coordinate 44,405,645 of NC_067478.1, read as the reverse complement.
TCCCAGTCTTGCCCATGATGGACAAAGTGAAATGAAATGTTGCCAAGAGTCTAGACGGCCTAGTGAAAGCAAGGAGAGTGTGTAGCACGCACTAGCTAGTGAGCTTATTCACTAGTGAACTAGTGAATAAGCACAGAGGCCACCAAATGTACCACAGGTCCTTGACAAGTGGGAAGGGGCTTCCAAGGGCCTTGGCATAATAGAATCCCATCAGTGACACCCTCGTATGCTGTTCCCTTCAGATGTGGCATAACCACTGTCACTTTTGCCTAGTCTTCTTCCCATTCCCAGACAGTCCTCACTTCTGCATCTTTGTTACGTTCAATATCATCAAATTTGCTCCCTTTCTTTATGATTTCTTCCTCTCCTTATGTGGTTCCCTTTCATCACACACACACACACACACACACACACACACACCACAGACACACACACACAGACGCAGACACAGACACACAGACACACACAGTCACACACACACACAAACACACACACACACACACACACATAACCACACATCTATGATCCACAGATGAGAGAAAACACGTGGTTTTTGTCTTTTCAAAGCTGGCACATTTCATATAACAATAATTTCCAATTCCATTCATTTTCCTGAAAATGTCATGATTTTATTTTTCTTTACGACTTAATATTTACATGGTGTGATAAATGTGCAAGTATCACTGTAGTATGTTGACTTAGAGTTCATCTACCAGATACCCAGGAGTGGCACAGTTGGCTTGTATCATGGTTCTATTTTTAGTCTTCTTTAGAAGCTTCCACACTGTTTTCCAAATGGCTGCAGCAGTTCCCATTCCCACTATGGCATATAATACGTTTCCTTTTTGCCTACATCCTTACCAGCACTTTTTGGCATCAGCTTCAACGGCAGAAAAAAACTTTAAGAGAGTAACTTAAAAATAAGGGAAAATAATATCTGAAAATTGTTGTATAATTCCACTGATATGAAATATGTAGAGCAGACAGATACACGGAGACAGCGAGGGGTTTTGGAGGGCATGGGGGAATTGGGGATTACCACTGATGACTAGACTAGTTCCGTTTAGAATGATAAAAGTGTAAAATTGAATTTTGGCAAAGGTTGCCTAACTCTGTAAAGATACTTGAGACCATTAAAGTGTAATTTAATTGTGACTTATCTCTTGTGTAAGTCAGCTTGCAAGGCAGCTATTGTTAAAAGTAAAAAGAAACAAAAATAGAAACAGAAATTACACACAGTTCCAATAGCTTCCTTCTGAACTCATAGTATTATACCTCTCTTTCTCACTGTCTGCAGCTTTCCATGTGATGTTTAAGGAAAAGCAGATAGCCGATCATCTGCACGTGGTACCCATTTAATCCTGAAACCAGGTGCATTTAACTTTCTAAAAGTTTATCTATTTAGGTTTTTTTGCATTTTAGATAAAAATGTTAGATAATGTTAACATTGCTAAGTAATATTTGAGATGTTTTATTGCATTTTATTTGGGGAATAGACAAAAAAGATAATAATGTAATTGTCTAATATAGTAATTTGTTCACTTAGCTTTTGGCATGTAGCATTAATGAGAGCTCTTCACGGTACAAAGATTCTACCAGACTCTTATATACGTTACATTATTAAAGTGTTATTAATTCTGCTTCCTAGTTGAAAAGCCTAGGTTAACCTGGGTTAGAGTCGTTCACAAGCATAATTGGAATAACACACTGCTGATTGTACTGTGACATGGTGAGTAGTTTCCAATTACTGTAACTGTGCCTTGGGTTAGTCTATGAAAACAATGGTCACAGGCATGGAAGGAAAACCAGCCAATGGTCATAAGCAAGTTTGAAAGCCAGTCAGGCAAACTTCATTTTGTTTCAAGGCTTAGTGATAGCCTGTGACTTGAAACTGCTCTCTTGGCTCAAGGCTCTGTGACTTTGCTTTGCTCTCGGAGTCATCCTCTCTCTTCCATGAAAGGCAGTACATGGTGGAGAGGTCTTATTAGTGATATTTTTTCTATACAACTTTAGGAACCTGACAATTCTTGGCCACCTTGTTCTTTCTCTATCCTTGGTTTTTCTTTAAAGCTGGCAGAATGTCTGCTGGTAAGCCATGCTCATGAGCTCTGTGGCTGTCCCACTTAGGTTTAGAGATGCCCTGTCGTCTCGAGCTTCCCCTGCAGGTGGTCCTAAAACAAACCAATTTTATTTTTACTTCCTACTGTGATGGCACAAGGGGTCCGTGAGTCACATGCACAATCCTCACAAAGAGACTCTAGGTCAGCATTTGTCCATCTGTGGGTCGTGATCCTTTAGGGGTTGCACAGCAGATATCCTGCATATCAGAGAGTTAGGCTGAGATTCATAACTATAAAAATTACTGTCATGAAGTTACAACAAAGTAATTTTATGATTGGGGGTCACCGCAACATGAGGAACTATACTAATGGGTGGCAGCATGAGGGACATTGAGAGCCAGTGCTCTAGATTAATGACAGCTCTAAGTTTCTGTTTCTCTGGTACTGGTCGAGGTGTTTAAGCCCCTTAGTTTCTTTTTTGTTTTTGAAATATTAAGTAGGCTTTATTTTTAGTAGTCAATTGTATTATATTTGAACAAAACTATAATTAATAAAATAGGACATTTTCTAAGGCGTATTAATATGTTAAGTGTATTAATCATAAATATAGTACAATGATTGTATAGATAGCCAGATGTCAGCTTTCTCCTGTCATGCAAAAGAGAAATGGGGGATTTTGACTTGATAAGATAACATTGTCCCAGGGCTGGAGAGATGACTCAGACATTAAGAGCACTGACTGCTCTTTCAGAGGTCCTGAGTTCAAGTCCCAGCAACCATATGGTGGTTCACAACCATCTGTAATGAGATTGGATGTCCTCTTCTGGAGTGTCTGAAGACAGCCACAGTGTACTTACATATAATAAAGAAGTAAAATTTTAAAAAAAGATAGCATTGTCCCATCCCTTTGCTCATGACTCCAATATTTTGTTTCCTCTCAAATGATAGAACCATTCAATACTATGATCCTTTGGTTCTTCTATTACTTCAAGCCCTTCCAGAGGGTTTTGGGGCATTCATTTTAATGTCTCTGATTAAGAAGTTAATAATTCTTTTTTATTATAATTTTTATTTTCTATATTCTTTGTTTACATTCCAAATGATTTTCCCTTTCCCGGTTCCCCCCTCCCCATAAGTTCCCTAAGCTGTCTAGGCCCCTTAGTTTCACTGCCTAGAATGAAACTTTCCTGAGAGCAACAACCCTTTTCTTTCCTTTCTCTTACTCATTGCTCTACTGTTTTAAAATAAATAATTAATGTTTCTTTATTTATTTTTGGTGTGTGTATGGTGTGTGTGTGTGTGTGTGTGTGTGTGAGTATGTGTGTGTGTGTGAGTATGTGTATGTGTGTATGCACCTGTACATGTGCATTCATGTGACGGAGGGGAGGTGTGTGGAGGTCAGAGGTCAACCTTGGGTTCTTACTTTCCACATTATTTAAGATGGGACGTCTGTCTTGTGTATGGCAGGTTAGTTTCAGAGTTTCAGAGTTTCAGAGAGGATTCTCCTGTATCTGCTTCCACAGTTGCAATAGGACCCCAGGGGTTCTTCTGAGGTATGGGTTCTCCTGAGATGAACACTGGCCTTGTGTCACCTGGCAAGTGCCTCACCCACTGAGCAGTCTCCCTTCGTTCCACCCTTGACTTTTAGAGTTGGGTGTTTGTGGTATATCTTAGGCTTTAAATACGAGATTGTCCTGCCTCAGTTTCCCGAGTGCTAGCATATGCTGCCATGCTCGGCTCCAAGCTCATAACTTTCATGTTGTATGCCATCTGTAAGGGTTCGTCTACTTTGTCTTTGATAGTTATTCCCTCAACTGGAAACAGCTTCATGGTTAAGGATGGGGACATGTGCCCACTCCTCCTTTCAGCCCTAGGACTCCATACCCGGTACCCACCCATGCAGCCCCTGTGCATGATGCCTCTGTTTCTGTGAGTTCATTTGTACAACAGCTTCATTGAATCTATAAGGTTTTGATACCTTTGTATTTTCCACCTCCTTTGGGCCTTACACTCTTTCTACCTCTTCTTCTACAGAGATCCTTGAGCACTGAAAGGTGAGATTTGATAGAGACACTCCCTTTAGGACTGAATGTTCCAAGCTCTAACATTCTTTGCCTATTGTTTAGTTGAGGCTCTCTGTATTTATTTCCATCCACTACAGGAAGAGCCTTATCTGTTGATGGCTGAGCAAGGTAGTGATCTATAAGTACAACAGAATGTCATTAGGCATCATTATTATTGCTACATTTCTCTAATAGAACTGTAGTATTTGTATTTCATTTTCCTCTAGATCCCTAATCTCTCTAGTCTCATGTTCTTGATCATTCAAGCTGTGTTTGCTATGAGTTTCCTCTCCTGGAGTGGGCCTTAAATCAAATAGCTATAGATATTGTTTGTTTACCCCAACTACCTTTGTGATACTACTGTACCAGCATATCTTGCATGTAGGTCACCATTATAGACTGAAGAGTTTGTAGCCTGGTTGGTGTTTACACTTCTAGTACCAGGAACACTAGTCTGTAGGGAATAAAGGCTCTGGGTAGATGCCAGCTTGACTTCTGTCTGTTCAGTGAGTTGCTTAGGTGTTATTTTCAGCATAGGTCCCTTTTTGTCAGTTTGTGGAGAGCAACCAATAGCCTTGGCAATAGCTTAGATTGTTTGGTTTTAGTAGGATCCCTTTGACTAAGACCTCAATTTGATAAAGCCCATTCCTGGAAATGAAAGCGCCCTTTAATGACAAGAGATGTCCATTTGAGGTTCTGTCTCTCCCATTGTTTCATTTAGATAACCTTCATATGTGCATATATTTTTGGAAGCTTCTACTGTATCAGTTTCCATATGGCTCCTCAAATGGCCCTCAATTTTAGCTGTCCCTCCCATTTTTCCTCCCTTTACCATCTCTACCCTCCTCATCCTTATTTGATTAGCTTTCCCTTCCAAGGGAGATCCACCCCCACCTCTGCATTAGCTTACTTACCAGTGATTTATCAGATAACAACCACATCATTTTTCTGGGTCTGAGCTACCTCACTCAGGGTTTGTTTTTCTAGTTCCATCCATTTACCTGTGATTTTCTGGATTTTGCTTTTTAATGACTGGGTAATATTCCACTGGGTAAATGTATCTCATTTTAGAAAATCTCTTCTTCTAAGAGATCTTCTAAGAGTTCTAAGTTGTTTCCCATTTTTGGCTATTATGTAGAGCAACAATGAACATGTGAGCAAAGGTTTCTGGCTATGCCTAAGAGTGGTATAGCTGGATCTTGAGGTCAACCAGTTCCCAACTTTCTGGGAAACCCACACTGGGTTTCATAGTGGCTGTACAAGTGTGCACTTGTACCATCAATGAATGAGTATTCCCCTACTTCACATACTTGCCAGCATAAGCTGTTATTTTTTTTTTAATTTTTTTTATTCAATATAATTTATTTACATTTCAAATGATTTCCCCTTTTCTAGCCCCCCCCACTCCCCGAAAGTCCCATAAGCCCCCTTCTCTTCCCCTGTCCTCCCTCCCACCCCTTCCCAGTTCCCCGTTCTGGTTTTGCCAAATACTGTTTCACTGAGTCTTTCCAGAACCAGGGACCACTCCTCCTTTCTTTTTGTATCTCATTTGATGTGTGGATTATGTTTTGGGTATTCCAGTTTTCTAGGTTAATAACCACTTATTAGTGAGTGCATACCATGATTCACCTTTTGAGTCTGGGTTACCTCACTTAGTATGATGTTCTCTAGCTCCATCCATTTGCCTAAGAATTTCATGAATTCATTGTTTCTAATGGCTGAATAGTACTCCATTGTGTAGATATACCACATTTTTTGCATCCACTCTTCTGTTGAGGGATACCTGGGTTCTTTCCAGCATCTGGCAATTATAAATAGGGCTGCTATGAACATAGTAGAGCATGTATCCTTATTACATGGTGGGGAGTCTTCTGGGTATATGCCCAGGAGTGGTATAGCAGGATCTTCTGGAAGTGAGGTGCCCAGTTTTCGGAGGAACTACCAGACTGATTTCCAGAGTGGTTGTACCAATTTGCAACCCCACCAGCAGTGGAGGAGTGTTCCTCTTTCTCCACACCCTCTCCAACACCTGCTGTCTCCTGAATTTTTAATCTTAGCCATTCTGACTGGTGTAAGATGAAATCTTAGGGTTGTTTTGATTTGCATTTCCCTAATGACTAATGAAGTTGAGCATTTTTTAAGATGCTTCTCCACCATCCGAAGTTCTTCAGGTGAGAATTCTTTGTTTAACTCTGTACCCCATTTTTTAATAGGGTTGTTCGGTTTTCTGGAGTCTAACTTCTTGAGTTCTTTATATATATTGGATATTAGCCCTCTATCTGATGTAGGATTGGTGAAGATCTTTTCCCAATTTGTTGGTTGCCGATCTGTCCCCTTGATGGTGTCCTTTGCCTTACAGAAACTCTGTAACCTTATGAGGTCCCATTTGTCAATTCTTGCTCTTAGAGCATACGCTATTGGCGTTCTGTTCAGAAACTTTCTCCCTGTACCGATGTCCTCAAGGGTCTTCCCCAGTTTCTTTTCTATTAGCTTCAGAGTGTCTGGCTTTATGTGGAGGTCCTTGATCCATTTGGATTTGAGCTTAGTACAAGGAGACAAGGATGGATCAATTCGCATTCTTCTGCTTGCTGCCCTCCAGTTGAACCAGCACCATTTGTTGAAAAGGCTATCTTTTTTCCATTGGATGTTTTCAGCCTCTTTGTCGAGGATCAAGTGGCCATAGGTGTGTGGGTTCATTTCTGGATCTTCAATCCTGTTCCATTGATCCTCCTGCCTGTCACTGTACCAATACCATGCAGTTTTTAACACTATTGCTCTGTAGTATTGCTTGAGGTCAGGGATACTGATTCCCCCAGATTTTCTTTTGTTGCTGAGAATAGTTTTAGCTATCCTGGGTTTTTTGTTGTTCCAGATGAATTTGATAATTGCTCTTTCTAACTCTGTGAAGAATTGAGTTGGGATTTTGATGGGTATTGCATTGAATCTGTATAGTGCTTTAGGCAAAATGGCCATTTTAACTATATTGATTCTACCGATCCATGAGCATGGGAGGTTTTCCCATTTTTTGAGGTCTTCTTCCATTTCCTTCTTCAGAGTCTTGAAGTTCTTGTCATACAGATCTTTCACATGTTTGGTAAGAGTCACCCCAAGATACTTTATACTGTTTGAGGCTATTGTGAAGGGGGTCATTTCCCTAATTTCTTTCTCAGCCTGCTTATCCTTTGAGTATAGGAAGGCCACTGATTTGCTTGAGTTGATTTTATAACCTGCCACTTTGCTGAAGTTGTTTATCAGCTGTAGGAGCTCTCTAGTGGAGTTTTTTGGGTCACTTAGGTAGACTATCATGTCGTCTGCAAATAATGATAGTTTGACTTTTTCCTTTCCAATTTGTATCCCTTTGACCTCCTTATGTTGTCGAATTGCCCGAGCTAGTACCTCAAGTACAATATTGAAAAGATAAGGAGAAAGGGGGCAGCCTTGTCTGGTCCCTGATTTCAGTGGGATTGCTTCAAGTTTCTCTTCATTTAGTTTGATGCTGGCTACCGGTTTGCTGTATATTGCTTTTACTATGTTTAGGTATGGGCCTTGAATTCCTGTTCTCTCCAAGACTTTAAGCATGAAAGGATGCTGAAATTTGTCAAATGCTTTTTCAGCATCCAATGAAATGACCATGTGGTTTTTTTCTTTGAGTTTGTTTATGTAGTGGATTATATTGATGGATTTCCATATATTGAACCAACCCTGCATTCCCGGGATAAAGCCTACTTGATCATGGTGGATGATCGTTTTGATGTGTTCTTGGATTCGGTTGGCAAGAATTTTATTGAGTATTTTTGCATCGATGTTCATAAGGGAAATTGGTCTGAAGTTCTCTTTCTTTGTTGGATCTTTGTGTGGCTTTGGTATCAGCGTAATTGTGGCTTCGTAGAAGGAATTGGGTAGTGTTCCTTCTGTTTCTATTTTGTGGAAGAGTTTGAAGAGTATTGGTGTTAACTCTTCTTTGAAGGTCTGGTAGAATTCTGCACTGAAACCATCTGGTCCTGTGCTTTTTTTGGTTGGAAGACTTTCTATGACTCCTTCTATTTCTTTAGGCTTTATGGGACTGTTTAGATGGTCTAGTTGGTCCTGATTTAATTTTGGTATTTGGTATCTGTCAAGGAAATTGTCCATTTCCTCCAGATTCTCCAGTTGTGTTGAGTACAGGCTCTTGTAGTAGGATCTGATGATTTTTTGGATTTCCTCAGTTTCCGTTGTTATATCTCCCTTTTCATTTCTAAGTTTGTTAATTTGGATACTTTCTCTGTGCCCTTTGGTCAGTCTGGCTAAGGGTTTATCTATCTTGTTGATTTTCTCAAAGAACCAGCTCCTGGTTTTGTTGCTTTTTTTGTATGGTTCTCTTTGTTTCTACTTGATTGATTTCTGCCCTGAGTTTGATGATTTCCTGCCTTCTACTCCTCCTGGGTGAAATAGCTTCTTTTTGTTCTAGGGCTTTCAGGTGTGTCATTAAGCTGGTAATGTATGCTCTCTCCATTTTCTTTTTGGAGGCACTCAGGGCTATGGGTTTTCCTCTTAGCACTGCTTTCATTGTGTCCCATAGATTTGGGTATGTTGTGTTTTAATTTTCATTGTGTTCTAAAAAGTCTTTAATTTCTTTCTTTATTTCTTCCTTGACCAAGGTATCATTGAGTAGAGTATTGTTCAATTTCCACGTGTATGTGGGTTTTCTATTGTTTCTGTTGCTATTGAAGACCACTTTTACTCCATAGTGATCAGATAGGAGGCATGGGATTAGTTCGATCTTCTTATATTTGTTGAAGTCTGTCTTGTGACCAATTATATGGTCGATTTTGGAGAAGGTACCATGAGGTGCTGAGAAAAAGGTATATTCTTTTGTTTTAGGATAGAATGTTCTATAAATATCAGTTAAATCTAATTGGTCCAAAGCTTCAATTAGTTTCATTGTGTCCTTGTTTAGTTTCTGTTTTCCTGATCGGTCCATTGAGGAAAGTGCAGTGTTGAAGTCACCCACAATTATTGTGTTAGGTGCAATGTGCGCTTTGAGTTTTAATAAAGTTTGTTTTATGAAAGAGGGTGCCCTTGCATTTGGGGCATAGATGTTCAGGATTGAGAGTTCTTCTTGTTGTATTTTTCCTTTGACCAGCAAGAAGTGTCCCTCAGAGTCTCTTTTGATGACTTTGGGTTGAAAGTCAATTTTATCTGATATTAAAATGGCTACTCCAGCTTGTTTCCTGAGACCATTTGCTTGTAAAATTGTCTTCCAGCCTTTTACTCTAAGGTAGTGTTTGTCTTTGACCCTGAGGTGTATTTCCTGTAAGCAGCAAAATGTAGGGTCCTGTTTACGTATCCATTCAGTTAGTCTGTGTCTTTTTATTGGGGCATTAAGTCCATTGATGTTAAGAGATATTAAGGAATAGTGATTGTTACTTCCTATCATTTTTGACGTTATTTTTTAAATTTGATTGCTTAACTTCTTTTGGGTTTGATGAAAGGTTACTATCTTGCTTTTTCCAGGGTGAAGTTTCCGTCCTTGTATTGGTGTTGTCCTCCTATTATCCTTTTTAGGGCTGGGTTTGTGGATAGATATTGGGTAAACTTGGTTTTGTCGTGAAATATCTTAGTTTCTCCATCTATGGTGATTGAGAGTTTTGCTGGATATAGTAGTTTTGGTTGGCATTTGTGTTCTCTTAGAGTCTGCATGAGATCTGCCCAGGACCTTCTAGCCTTCATAGTCTCAGGTGAAAAGTCTGTTGTGATTCTGATAGGTCTTCCTTTATATGTTACTTGGCCTTTTTCTCTTACTGCCTTTAATATTCTTTCTTTGTTTAGAACATTTGGTGTTTTGATTATTATGTGACGGGAAGTATTTCTGTTCTGGTCCAGTCTGTTTGGAGTTCTGTAGGCTTCTTGTATATTCATGGGCATCTCTCTCTTTAGGTTAGGGAAGTTTTCTTCCATAATTTTATTGAAGATATTTGCTGGCCCTTTAAGTTGTAAATCTTCACTCTCATCTATGCCTATAATCCTTAGGTTTGGTCTTCTCATTGTGTCCTGGATTTCCTGGATATTTTGGGTTACAAGCTTTTTGCATTTTGCATTTTCTTTAACTGTTGAGTCCATGGTTTCTATGGAATCTTCAGCATCTGAGATTCTTTCTTCTATTTCGTGTATTCTGTTGTTGATATTTGCATCTCTGTCCCCTGATTTCTTCCCAAGGCTTTCTATCTCCAAAGTTGTCTCCTTTTGAGTTTTCTTAGTTGTTTCTACTTCTGATTTTAGATCCTGGATGGTTTTGCTTAGCTCCTTCACTTGCTTGTTTGTGCTTTCCTGTAATTCTTTAAGAGATTTTTGTGTTTTCTCTTTCATGACCTCAGCCTGTTGACCAAAGTTCTCCTGTATTTCTTTAAGAAATTTTTGTGTTTCGTCTTTCATGACCTCAGCCTGTTGACCAAAGTTCTCCTGTATTTCTTTGAGTGTTTTTTGCATTTCCTCCTTGTTGGCTTTTGTATTCTCCTGGATTTCTTTCAATGATTTTTGTGTTTCCCTTGCAAGGGCTTCTAACTTTTGATCCATTTTCTCCTGAATTTCTTTAAGTATGTCCTTCATGTGTTCCTATACCAGCATCATGACCAGTGATTTTAAATCCAAATCTTGTTTTACTGGTGTGATGGGGTATCCAGGACATGCTGGTAGAGGAGAATTGGGTTCAGATGTTGCCATATTGCCTTGATTTCTGTTTGTGACGTTCCTGCGTTTGCCTTTTGCCATCTAGCTCTCACTGGTGTTACTCGGTCTTGTCAGTGCTGGACTCACCAGTGCAAGCTGCCCCTTTCCCGTTGGCCTCTGGTGCACAGCTTACACCCTGCACTGCCTGTAGACAGGGTGCTGCTGTCCAGGCTGTTCAGATCCTGAAGCAGGCACCTGAAGCCTCCGGCTGGGGCCCGCAGGATTTACTGGCGCACACCGACTTCTCCCAGCTGGCCGCCTGGAAGCCCCTGCTAGCCTCTTGAGGGACCTGGAGATGTGGTGCGGCCGCCCAGGCTGATCTGAAGTGGAGAGAGTTGAGCTGAGGGCTTCTGCCTGAGGTCTTGCCCCAGATTGTGTCTGTGGACCAGATGGAGCCCGTGTGCACCCCCAGGGAGCGCCGAAGGTGTATGCTGCTGTGACCTCCCCTGTGTTGCACTCACTCCTCTGGGCAGCCGATTCCCCAACTGGGCTGGCGCACACAAGGTTAGCCTTGTTGCCCAGGCCCTGAGTCCAGGCAAAAGCCTGGGAGGCCAAGGCCCGAGCAAAGTTCCCCTAGGGCTATGACTGTTAATTGGGTCCGCCAGGTGACCCGGATGGTGGGCGTGCGCGTCCGCGCTCCCCGAAAGCACCGGGAGAGTCTGTTGTGCTAACAACCTCCTGGGCGGGTTGACACACAGATGGCCCACCAAGCCGCCCAGTTCTTGGGGTCAGTCCTGTGCCTTTTGGGGCCTAGACCCCCGTTTTGTTAGCCTCAGGCTACGCTTGTTAGAGGACTCTGCCCTCCCGAGCACTCTGGGTACTGTAGGCAAAATGGCGCCGCGTGCGCTGGCCAGGGCAAAAAAACCTCCTGGCTGGGTTGGCACCCCGATGGCCACCCGAACAGCCCAGGGCCTGGGTGCAGGCCAGCGCCAGTCGGGCTCAGACCCCTGCGGTGTTGGGCCTCGGATTATGTTTGTGTACCTCAGTCTGTCCGATCTCTGGAGTCAGAAATCAAGATGGAGGTGAGTCTCTCCTGACTGGCGGGAAGCCGAGTTCTGAAGTGGCTTCCGTGCAGCGAAAGGCTCGGCAGAACCGCAGCTGCTTGCCGCCCGGCTGGTCAGCGAAGGTCAGTGGTCGTGGGCGCAGGGCCTAACTGGACCCTGTGTCGCCTTGGTTCCACCGCTGATGGCCCTTCAGCTGGACCAGCCACTGCTGCCGCCGCCTCCGCCACCGCTGCCGCCGCCGCCCTGAAGAACAAAGCCCATGAGCTGTTATTTAATTGATCTTGGCCATTCTGAATAGAGTAAGATAAAATCTCAGTGTAGTTTGATTAGAATTTTCCTACTGACTAAGGAACATTTATTTTCTCACAACTGGACTTTTATTTAAGAATCTAATGAAAGAGAATGCATTTTTTGTATAATCTTTAAACTATTAATATATGCATTGCATTTGTGAAAACTCTAATTTACCCATTACAATAATTTGTTAATTAAAATGTTAATAAAAACAATTACTCTGGGATGCATAATCAATACATTAACCCATGCTGTACATAGAATACTGAGGCTTTGTCCAAAGTCATAGCCAAGACTTGAAATCAGGTCTATCTTCTAGTCTTTTATTTTTTTTCCTTGTTTCCAAGAAAAATATAATTTGGGGTTGTTTATTTTTTTATTCGATATATTTTTTATTTACATTTCAAATGATTTCCCCTTTTCTAGCCCCCCACTGCCCGAAAGTCCCGCAAGCCCCCTTCTCTCCCCATCCTCCCACCCACCCCTTCCCACTTACGATGTGGATATTGAATATCCTCCAAAGGTTCTTGTATTAAAGACTTAGGCTTTCAGCATAGTGCTGTGGAGACATGTTAGGACTCACAGAGGTCCTTAAGTCATTTGGGACAAGCCCCCAAATTGGATATTGGGACTCTGGCTCCATTCTGTTTTTCACCCCTGCCCATAAGATAAGCGGTGTGCTCTATCTGGGGTTATCTGCCATTGCCCACTGGCTTCCTCATCAAAGCTGGCAAATCTCTGATCTTTCCTCTGTTTTCTTTCTGTCTCGATAACATAGGACTTGAAATCATTCCCTTAAAGAAATCTAGTTTTAGTTTTCAATGTGAATCTAAATGATGGTCATTTGCTAAATGAGCAAAGAGATTGTAAAGAAAGGAGAAAATAACACTTGCCTATTGATTATGGCTGCTGGAGAGAACTGATAAGCACCCTGCATCATGGTCAGCAACCTGGATGCTGAAGACTGATGAAAATCATCTTAATCATCTCAATGTTTTTGATGGAGATCCTTTTTGATAGGAGCCACAAAATTAGTCTAGCTTAAAAACCTTCAAGGAGCCATGCAAGTTTTTTTTAAAAATTATTTTCTACAATTTTAAAGTACAAGCAGCACAGACAAATAAGTAAATAGATACTATTTTCCTATACAGATGATAATGTAGCATCTAACAATAATTAAGTCACTTATTGAAAAGTTTGTTGGCTAAAATAGTATTCTAGAAAATGCTTATGGACATGCATGCAAGTGTGTGTCTCTATGTACCTACGCATGCCACTCTTCAGAAGACAACCCTGAGTGTCATTCCCTAGAGGTGCCAGTTGTTTTTTCTTTGTCGTGATATCTAATATGTCACTGCCCTGGAACTCCAGGATTTTCAAATAATGTTTCTAGGGATCTCAGGTTCTCATGCATGAAGACAACCTGTGTACTGACAGAGTCATATCCCCTGCCTGAGAAAATTAGATCGAATTAAAAAAATCTGATGATTATTATTATACAAAAAGAATCATTTTAAGTCACCAAAGCATCAAAACCGGTGACAGTCTTCTTCATCTTCAGATCCTGGGTATGTCATGCCCTGACTCTCATAGGACAGTCAGTTGAATCAATGTGTTGCTAAGGAAACCTCATGAACAAGAAGCATAGCAGGTTCAAAGGGCTCAGGGGAATTATGATGAAGCCACAAAACTTGCCAAATAATGGGAACAATAAAAGCAGAAAGTTAATTTCAAGCAAGACTAAACATTTCAACAGACCGATGACAGGAATTTTTAAAAAGAATATATGCATAGAGGGGGGAAAAGAGCTGAGACCTTTACACATGCAAGAGCTTAATTAACAGAGACTGACTCAAATGGGAATAGAACAGAACATTTTGGTTTCTGGTCTCACAAAGGAGAATTTACCATAATCAAATTTATTGGTCAGAAGGATTGAAGTGCAGATAACTGAGTGCTTGAAGCAGTTGAGAAAGGGAGCAATATTCTAAGCGTTGGGGGTTATGTGCTTTGCGGTCCAAGTAAAATATAACCAGGGTGTTAAAGGAAGCACAGAGAGAAACTGGACACGCTTTTTATGAATAGTTTTACAAGTGCACTTAGCCCTGGAGAGACCCCCTAGGATTAGCCAATGTGATGGAATTCTTTTTAAAAGGAATGGGAGTGCACAGAAGAGACTTTCATGCCAGTTACATCACTCAGAAGAAAAGTGTTAAAAGGTGCTTTGAGGGTCAAATGGAGAAACACTTGGAATCTTATGTGTTCCATGAAGGAATCCCAACTTTTTTCCCCCCAGATGAACAAGAGATGCTTCATTAACTTGTCAAAATGTCAGTGAGACATTCCTCGTGCACAAGGGAAAAGGTGTTATAACACATCCCTCTGCATTTCTACAGTGGGCAATTTACTGAAATGGTCTACTGGCTAAAGCAATCTCTTAAAAGTGGCATAATGGGAAAATTGATAGATTGCATTGAAACTTGTTAAATTGCAAGGAACAGAGATTGAATCACAGCTCATTCAATAGAAGCACGACCTCTGGAGGACTTAATGTGTGCAGTTACATGGGCAGCTTACCGTTTTAGACACAGCTATGTGAATCTCTCCTTCTGCCTTAAAAACTCACATAGGTATGATGTGTGCTGAACCTATTTGGAGTAAAATGTATCTCAGGCTACAATGTCAATACTTACACACTAAGGGAAAGTCCAATGGAGATACCACTGTAATACCACCATGGGGCAGGCTTCGAACTCCATTCATGGGTGCTACCTTAGGGCGGCCACTCTTGGAATTTCTCTTGGCAATTCTCCCACAAGACTATGGCAGAGGTTAAAAATTGTACTCAACAATAAAAAATTAAACTTGGAGCAAAAATATTATATTTGGGATGTGTCCAAAGAAATCAAAGCCTTTCCCGGTAAAGAATTGAACTGATTAAACTGCTATGAATTAAAAAAAAAAGGTGTTATTATTGAGCAAAGTGACACCCATCTGAGACTCATGACCTGGTTTCTGCAGTAAGTCACAAAATAGCTGGAGCATGCTCTGATCAGTGAGCTGGACATGCAACGGGGCAATGCTTTCTAGATGACTAGTGAGAAGGACAATTTTAGACTGGGTAGCTGGGTGCGGGCTACCAATTGCACTGTCGTATGGTGTTTATAGTTTTGACTTATTAAACATAGAGAAGACAGAGAGCTTTTGGCTACTGAAAGGCTCTTTTGTGATTCTTAAGAAATTGGAGCACCAATTTATGATTTTTATGGAAAAGAAGAGCTTAATTTGTTGTTGTTGGTTTTTTAACATGTTTTTGTAAATCTTAAGATCTGAGTTATAGTGA
This sequence comes from Apodemus sylvaticus, assembly GCF_947179515.1. NCBI lineage: Eukaryota > Metazoa > Chordata > Mammalia > Rodentia > Muridae > Apodemus > Apodemus sylvaticus. Next base: position 44,390,176 of record NC_067478.1, on the reverse strand, counting down.
ATTGTGGACAATGTGCCAAATTAGTATTACCTTTCTAAAGAAACATGAATCCATGGGATAATGTAATGTTCAAATAGAATACAGTACAGAAGGACTCTGAGACAATGAATGCTTAGCAAGACAATGGATCATAGTTTCAGAGAAAACAATTTTTGGGGGGAAAAATTAGAAACAGATGAAACTGTTTGGTTTAGAAACTGGACTTGTTTCTTTTCCTTGACATTTTTTTTGTACCATTAGGCCGTTACTTTCTTTTTGCATGAAGTGGGATGAACTTTGGACAATATTTTCATGTGTAAATGAGAAATATTTCCAGTTAGGTAACCACATGAAAATGCAAATGGAACATTAGAAGAAGCATCTAGAAAGGTTTATGTGAAGCAGGCATAGTCTGTGGTACCTGCCACATAGTTAGTTTACAGTTCATGTTGTTAATTACTGATTTTCTCAAGTTTTAATCAATCCTCTATTATAGTTTCAAATATATATATTCAAACCCCAGATTTGAGCAGATTTTTTAGTTAAAGCTCTCAGATCTCATTTCCTTAGCACATTAATTGAGGTCCAGAAGAACCTAGAGAGAGGAAAGATAAACTCCTCTACTAAGCAGTAGAAAGTTCACTAAGTGAAGGAAGGATGACTTGAATAATTAATCACTTTGGACAGAAAGACCCAACAGAAACCATTGCCTTATTTTTGGGTTTCTGAATCACACATTGAAACTGGGCATGTAGAAACAGAGACATCACAAGAAATGGCATGAACTCAAACAGTTTGCTGCACTTGGTATGGGGAAAAGTTCTTGAGCCCTTTGAAAGAAAGAAATTTTGTCCCTTTTCTTTCACCTCTGTTGCTTGGCTTATGGTACCAGTTGCCTTGGGTTTAAATCAGGAAAGGATGGTGAGTAATCTCTGTGCAGTTAGCACAACATCATTAATCCATCCTTAGAGAAAAAGATGATATCCACCCTTTCTGTCTCTTCTAGATTCTCCATGTACATTTTGTGACTGTCCACTGTATTTATCCCATGACTATTAAGATTCTATGGTTATGGGGAAAAGAGAGTGACAGGCTGTTTGGATTATATATGGGTGATGTGACAGAATGGAATTTACTTGCAAATTCAGATTTTATCAGTTTACAAAGGCTGGGTCATTTAGTAGCCTGCTATGTACAGACATTTGTTACAGTGTGTACTGCTTGTGTTTTCTAACTACAGAGGCAGAAGAATTGAGCTGTAGTTGTTCAGCTAAGGCAGGAGCCCATAGCTCATCTTATACTCACCATCTCCATTCATGGTCCAGAGAGAGGTGCTTTGAGTCCACATGTATAAGGAAAATAATTGTCTAGATATAGGATTTGGTACAGGAGGCTCTGATTGACTGGGCCCTTTGCCAGCAAGATCTCAAGCCAACATCACTTTCCTACCAAAGACAATGAATTACAAACTCCTTTAATGTTGTGAACCAGAGAGCAGACAACAGAAGGTATTACTGACAGAGAGAAATAATTGTTTAGATACAAATTTTTGTACATTGTGGGACAATGGCTCAGTGTTTGGGTCCTTGTATAAGCCTGATGACTTGAGTTCAATTCTCAAATCCCCTAGTGAAGGGAGAGAAATAAACCCTACTAGTAATTTCATTTTGTACCCTCTCCAGAGCATGAGTGAACCCATACCCATACACACATATATGCAAACATACTACATGAGCTCACGTATAATAACAATGATACATGCTAATTTAATTAAATTAGAAATTAAAGTAGAAGAAATAATTTGACCAAAAGAAAGACAACTGCTATATCCCTTCAAACCTGATCATTTTTGCTAATGTGGATTCTAGTCCAATTACCAGTGTGGAAGAGTAACCAATGAACTGTGAATTTTGATTGGCTAAGGGTTTATTCAATATATCAAAATCAAAATTCTTGTTATATTAGTTTTATTATAAACTAATTAAGGCACACAAATATATTTTTCTCTGTGGGCAAATATTATTCCTTAGGGTGAGAAACAATGTAGCTGAGGCAGGGGTTTTGGGGGAGAGACTATTGGCTCAGTTGGAATTTGTGTTGTCTTTGTGTCTAGCCTTTCCCTGCGGGCCTATGAAAGCTTGTTTGTTTGGTTCCAGGCCTTTATTGTTACTACAGTCTCTATTCACAGAGTCACATGAACACATGCTTCACTTCTGAACACTCTACAGAGACCCTGGCTGCTTGATGATTCATGTGTGTGTGTGTGTGTGTATTTACTTGACCTGCAAGCTATCTGAACAGTCTCTGATCCATAGATCTATGTCAGCAATACCTTCTGTTGTCTGCTCTCACTGTGAAAGGAGTTTATAATTCATTGTCTCTGGTAGGAAAGTGGTTTTGGCTTGAGATCTTGCTGGCAAGGGGTCCGGTCAATCAGAGTGACTGTTCCGACCACAGGGAACAGAAACCCAGAGGTGTCTTAAACCATTAGGAAGTTTTATTTGACAAGTAAGAAGCTCAAAGATGCACAACAGGAGTTCCTTGACTGGCAGAGTGATACCAACGAAGAAGGCTTTTTCAACCTTCAGCCTCAGAAAGTTGGCTGTGTTCTTTGGCTCAGGAGTCATTATTAAAGAGGGCTGCCATGGCTGCTCAAGCCTGCCCCAATGTGATGGCATCAAAAGCCTCCCCCTCGTCCCCGTCTATGTCTATTACTAGAAGCAATTCTGTTTTTTTTCCCACATTTTTTTCAGAATTACATCTCATGTCTACTTCAAATTGCAAACAAGATGGAAATGAGGTGTGCCTGTCAGTTTTGGATCATGTTACCTGCAAGCACACTTCAGGTACTGAAGGAGGGATCGGGGATTCATAGTAGTTACAATCACTATGTTTATGTCTTCCATGTCGTCCACCTTTAAGCCACAATAGAGTGACACTTCTTTTGCCTTTAAGATTAGAAAGTAACATGGCCTCAAGCCTCTCCTCATTTGCTTCTAAGGTGAGAACGCTTGTGTATCACAAAGGAAAACAATACTCCAAAATGCAGAGCTTCGTAAACATCTACATTTGCTTGTACCGAAGTGACTATTTTTTTGTCTTATATGCATGAAATGCACACATGATAAACACGTATGTAGGGACTATTAAGAACAGAAGCTGATCTGGCTCTGGCATTTCTCTGATTATCAAGGGATGCATCTCTAATATAAAACTTCAGTTGATTGCAATGTTTGCTAGTAGAAGCTGCTCTTAAAGCCATTTATCACATGGGTGTGTAGAGTACAGAAGATGATGCTCATGGCTGGAAAGTGAGTGGGTGTGTGAATGTCAAGAAGGATGAACCCACTTAAAATCCATTTGTTTCTCGCTCTGTCTTATATCGTGTGGCCTTTAAAAATGAACGAAGTACTTACATTGCCAAGAATTTAAATTATAATCGGTCTTTTGTGCCACACTGAACACAGATAAACAAACAGAGTGATGTAAGCTGCCCTTGTACTTCTGGGACACCATTAAAGTACAGCAGTACCAGCTGTACCATTGCCTCAAGGGGTGAATGGCAGACTTGGTGCAGAATGTGGTCATGCCAGAGAACAGTACTTATACAGCATGTTTGATTGTTGTGGAGACAAAGACCAGACAAGGCTCTGGGTGGCGAGAAGTTGTTATTTTATATAAACTGATGATGGAAGACATCCTGGACGAGGTGACTCACCAGTAAGCTTCAGCAGTAGGTGAAGGGACAAGCAAGGGCACTTGGGGGAAGACATCACAAATGAGAGTGATAACAGAAACTTAAGTTACCAGAAAACTCAGTCTGTGGGGGAATGGAGACCTGCACAGCAGTGTTTGCTGAGTGCATTGTAAACAGAAATGAGTGCCCGTAAAAAAGCAAGCCGTGGACACTATGCCTGTTGCTTTTAAGTGTCAACTTGACACAGTGCAGAATCACATGGGAAGTGCATCTCAAGGAGACATTGTCCAGATCAGTTGGCCCGCAGGCATGCCTGTGAAAGAGTATTTTATTAATTGGGTTGATGGGATGGAAAGACCCACTCTAGAGACAGTGCCATCTCATGGAGTGATCCCTGGGCTGACGCAATGGAGAGAGTCAGCTGAGCATCAGCAAGGGTGTGTTTGTCGCTTTCTGCTTCTGGTTGTGGTTGTGATGTGACCAGCTCCCCTGTGCCCTGGAATTTCTCCATTGTGATGAGCTGTGATGTGGAACTGCATGGAGAGTTGCCTTTTTTTTTTTTTTTAAGTTGCTTCTGTTAGGATGTTTCATCCCAGAATCAGGAAATGAAAATATAACAAACACTTGTCCATTGGTCGGTTGTTAAACCCTAACAAGTAGATTTTTTTTTTAGAGGAAAATTGGTTTGCACTAGCTCTTACTTAGTATTTGTAGATCCCTTAATCTGTCTCCCCAGTATTTTCTAACTTAAGAGCTACTATTTAGTTCTTACTATATGCTGTTTATAGTACTAACTAACAAACTATAGCTGTTTTTTTCATGTATGTGCACATACACGTGGCACTCAGGGGACAACTATGATTATCGTTCCTTAGGACTCATCTGCCCTGTTGTGTTGGAATAGGTCTGACACTGGACCAAACCTTACAGATTTGTCAATGAATCTCAAGGATCCACCTGTCTCCACATACTCAGGGATAGGATTCCATGTGCATGCCACTGGGCTGATTCTTTAACACAGATGCTGGGAGTTGAACTTGGGATCTCATTGCTTCACAGCAAACAGTGAACTAAGTGTGCTATTTCCCCAGCTTCCCTACCATGTCTTAATCTTAAAGACTGGAATTTCGTAAGATTAACTTGCTCAATTTCAAAAGCCACCTCACAGTGGGGATTATTCCTTTGAGGAGTCAAAAGATTGAGGCTGAGATGCTGGTGTGCACCTGTAGTTCCAGCACTCGGAGCTAGGAGCTGGAGACCAGTCTAAATTACACATGGTTAGGAAGGCTCGAGTTGACCTCTATGTTATACAGCACCCACATCTTTCCCTCAATTATCTGTTTCTTTCTTTGTCCAGACTCTGTGGGAGAGCAGGTAAACAGATGGCTGCAAGCATCCTCCTATTGCCATATGGACTGTTTAACCAGAGCAGTACTGATGCTTACTAAGAGATACAGGAAACACAGACACTACCCAGAGATTGGAGATTCTATCCTCTCTCCTGCACAGATGACTAGGGGATACTGTATAGAGGTGTTCTCTAGCAGTAGCGCCCTTTTACCTTGTTTCTTGGCCTGATGTTGAAGACTCTGGAGAAAGCTTATGTAGTTGCAAATAGACTTCCAACACTGGATTAATTTGAGAAAATAAAAGTTGCAGATCTGTCTTTCCAAGGCACACATAAAGTTGTACTTTGGCATGCCTTAATGAACTACTAAGTGATCATAACTGGGTTTTTTTTTTTTTTGGCTTAAAGCTAGATTGTTAGCAAATAACTGTACCAACATATACTAAACTAATTTTAAAACAATTTTTAAAGTGTGTGAAATCTAATGGAGAGTACCCTTAAAAAGATCAAGGGCAAAGGGTACATTAATATATCATGGTGGGAAATTGTTAGTAAATTCCCAGCTACTTTGTGTTACATTCTCTCAGACTTTTATAAAACAGATGTCACTGAGCAAATATATTAGATTTGTGTGAAATTAGCTTGTGATTTTTATCGTTTGCCTCTATAATAATATTCTAGACAATATATAATGTTAGAAGAGAGGTTTGCCCCCTACCAGAAGGAATCTACAACCCAGGCTAGACTGTTAGTATGTGGGTAGAATTTCAGAGAAGCCCTTTAGATGCTCTATAAGGTTGAATGTGGTTCAATGTGTTCATGTGGAAATTATATGATAAAATATTCCAAAGAAATCCTGCTGGTCAGATTAGAGGGCATTTGTTCACTTCTTGAACACATTTAATGATCTGTGGGGCCTTACCCGGCAGAAAATCAGAGTATGGAATCTGTGTATGTAGAGGTTATTTTCTTTCTCCCTTTCTCCCATTTTGCTAAGATAAAATTCATGTGTAATAACATTTACCATTTGAACAAATTTAAGTACTCATGACTTAGTTTTGAGAATAATGTTGTTCAAGTATTACCACTCATTCTAGAACATCCATTCACCTCTCAAAGAAACTCTATACTCAACTTCTCTCATTTCTTCATATGACAAATAGATTTTCTGTTTCTTATGTGCCTAATTTGGACATTTCATCTAAGTAGATACATTTAATTCATGGCTTATGCTTTTGGTTCCTTTCAGATAACAAGCCAGTTTCAGGATTTGGTGCAGCATGCATTAGTATTTATTATTTTTATTTCAAATAGTATTTCATATCAACATCATGCTTTGTTTACTGATTTGCCAATTGATAGATATTTTTTGAAGTTCCCATTTTTACTACCATGATTAATGTTTTTATGAATATTTGTGTGTAATTTATAGAGTTAAAAGATCTTTTTAGTTTTCTTGTGAATATTCCTTGAAGTTTAGTTGCTGTGTTATATAGTGACTTGTTTTAACTCAAAATGTTTATTTATTTATTTATTTACTTATTTATTATAATTGTATATATTATAATTTTATGTACTTGTAGTCATTGGCACTGGGCTCTACAACTCTGTATTTTGGTTGGTTGTGTTTTTTTCTGTTATGGTCTCTGTCTCTTGCAAAGAGAAGTTTCCATGATGATGGGTGAAGACTTTACTTACTGTGGGTATAAGAACAGATGTTTATATATTGTTCTTAGGCAGTATGTAGGGTTTTGTACAATAGGAGTTGTAGCTTCTCTTCCAATGACTATGATTTCTCTAGCACTGAACAGTTAGTTAACTTTCTAGTACCAAGCCTGGTCTCCTTCTTGTTGGTCATGTCTTAAGTTCAATTAGACAGTTGTTGGTTACTGCTAAGATATGTGTGCCACTACTGCACTGTGAGCACTACAGCACTGTCATGCTGACTGTTGATATGGTTCACAGGCATCATAGCTGGCGAGGACTCTCTCCCTTGGGAGCATATGTGGTACATTCTGGTACCATGAAAGCTAGTGGAATACTTTTTGAGAGTGGCTCTCATTGTTCCTCCTATGGTGCTGCAAACCCCTTCAGCTCCTTTGGTCCTTTCTCTAGCTCCCCCATCGGGAACCCTGTGCTCAGTTCAATGGCTGACTGAGCGTATTCCCTCTGTATTTGTCATGCACTAGCAGAGCCTCCAAGGTGACAGCTATATCTGGGTCCAGTCAGCAAGCACTTGTGGGCATCAATAATAGTGTCTGGGTTTTGGAGCTGTATATGGGATGGATCACTAGGTGGAATAGTCTCTGGATGGTCTTTCCTTCAGTCCTTGCTCCACACTTTGTCTCTGTATCTTCTGTGGGTATTTTGCTCCCCCTTCTAAGAAGGACCAGAGTATCCATACTTTGTTCTTCCTTCTTCTTGGGCATCATTTGATATGTGAATTGTGTTTTGGGTATTCCAAGCTTCTGAGACAATATTCACTTATCAGTGAGTGCATATCATGTGTGTTCTTTTGTGAGTGGGTTACCTCACTTAGGATGATATTTTCCAGTTCTACCCATTGCCTAAGAATTTCATAAATTCATTGTTTTTAATAGCTGAGTAGAATTCCATTGTGTAAATATACAACCTTTTCTGTATCCATTTCTCAGCTGAGGGAAATCTGGGTTCTTTCCAGCTTCTGGTTATTATAAATAGGGTTGCTATGAACATAGTGGAACAAGTGTCTTTATTACATGCTGGGAAATCCTCTGGGTATAGGAGGCATGGGATTAATTCGATCTTCTTATATCTGTTGAGGTCTGTTTTGTGACCAATTATATGGTCAATTTTGGAGAAGGTTCCATGAGGTGCTGAGAAGAAGGTATATTCTTTTGATTTAGGATGAAACATTCTATAGATATCTATTAAATCCATTTGGTCTGAAACTTCTGTTAGTTTCACTGTGTCTCTGTTTAGTTTGTGTTTCCCTGATATGCCCATTGAGAAGAATGGGATGTTGAAGTCTCCCACTGTTATTGTATGAGGTGCAATGTGTGCTTTAAGCTTTAGTAAAGTTTCTTTTAAGAATGAGGGTGCCCTTGTATTTGGAACATAGATGTTCAGAACTGAGAATTCTTCTTTTAGATTTTTCCTTTGATGTGTATAAAGAGTTCTTTCAAGTTTTTTTTTTGATGACTTTTGGTTGAAAGTCTATTTTATTGGGTATTAGAATGACTACTCCAGCTTATTTCCTGGGACCATTTGCTTGGAAAATTGTTTTCCAGTCTTTTACTCTGAGGTAGTGTTTGTCTTTGACATTGAGATGCATTTCCTGTATGCAGCAAAATGTTGGGTCCTGTTTATGTATCCAGGCTGTAAGTCTATGTCTTTTTATTGGGGAATTGAGCCCATTGATGTTAAGAGCTATTAAGGAATAGTGATTGTTGCTTCCTGTTATTTTTTATGTAATTTTTATGTTTGTGTGGTTATCTTCCTTTGGGTTTGTTGAAAGAAGATTAATTTTTTGCTTTTTCTAATGTGCTTTTTCCTCCTTTTGTTATTTTTTTATTCATTATCCTTTGATGGGCTGGATTTGTAGAAAGATATTATGTTAATTAATTTTTGTCATGGAATACCTTGGTTTCTCCATCTATGGTAATTGAGAGATTTGCTGGGTATAGCAGCCTGGATAGACTTCTGTTTTCCCTTAGGGTCTGTATGACATCTGCACAGGCTCTTTTGGCTTTAATAGTCTCTGGGGAGAAGTCTGGTGTAATTCTGATAGGTCTACCTTTATATGTTAGTTGACCTTTTCCCCTTACTGCTTTTAATATTCTTTCTTTGTGTAATGTATTTGGTGTTTTAATTATTATGTGATGGGAGGGATTTCTTTTCTGGTCCAATTTATTTGGAGTTCTGTAGGCTTCTTGTATGTTCATGGCCATCTTTAGGTTAAGTAAGTTTTCTATAATTTTGTTGAAGACATTTACTGGCCCTTTAAGTTGTAAATCTTTGCTCTCTTCTATACCTATAATCGTTAGGTTTGGCCTTCTCATTTTGTCCTGGATTTCCAGAGATTCTCTCTTCTATCTCTTATATTCTGCTGTTGATGCTTGCATATATCTCTCTTGACTTCTTTCCTAGGTTTTCTATGTCCAGAGTTGTTTCCCTTTGTGATTTCTTTATTGTTTCTACCTCCATTTTTAGATCCTGGATGATTTTGTTCAATTTCTTTACCTGTTTTGTTGTGTTTTCCGGTAGTTCTTTAAGGGCTTCTCACTGTTTACTTGTGTTCTTCTATTTTTCTTTAAGGGAGTTATATATGTCCTTCTTGAAGCCCTCTATCAGCATCATGAGCTGTGATTTTAAATCCAAATCTTGCCTTTCTGGTGTGTTGGGATATCCAGGACTTCCTGTTGTGGGTGAATTGGGTTTGAATGGTGCCATGTTGTCTTGATTTCTGTTAGTAACATTCCTACCTTTCCCTTTTGCCATCTGGTTATCTCTGGTGTTAGTTGGTCCCACTGTCTCTGGCTGGTGCCTGTCCCTCCTGTGTGCCTGCAAGCCTGTCTCAGCACCCCTGGGTGACCGGCTTTTCCCTGGCACAGTTTGATGTGGGGCTGCCCAGCTCCTGGGTGCAGTGGGACCCTGGGGAATTGAGTCCCAAGTGATCTTACACTTGGGTGTTCCCTGTGATCCTGTCTGTAACAACCCACTCAGGTGCAGGAGTGAAGATGGTGGCCTTACCTCTAAACTCAGGACTCCCTCTAAATGTGGGACTCCCTGCAGGCCAGATGCCCCTTGGCGGGATAGATGCACAGATGGCTGTGGCACTGTCCAGCTCCTGGGTGCAGGTGGGGCCCTCGCGGACCATGCCCCAAGTGATCGTACATTCTGGTGTTCTCTGCTTTCCTGGCTTCACCCTTCTGCTCAGTCACAGGAGACGCCAAGTGACTTTTTATCTCAGCAATAGCAATGTAGGACAAGTATGTATATATGTATGTTTATTGTTATTATTATTATTATTATTAATCTTGCATTTTGGAGTTCTGTGAGTGGAATCCAGGGCTCATGTGTGATTGTCAAGTGCACTGACTGTCACACACAGCTCTGAAACAGTTAGCTTGATTGAGTCAAAAAGGTTTCTGGAAGGAAACTCAGAGAAGAGCAGAGCCATCTGAGGTCTGAGCAGACATCTGTGGTGTGACAGCATGTCTGGCCTCAGTGCTGATCTTATGGTTCACAGGCTTCATGGAGTTAACCGACTCAGAAGACGCTCGCTGACTGTTACCATGCTCTGTTGCCACGCTCTGTTGCCACCTGCTCTTGCAGAGGCATTTATAGGCCTTGCTCCACATGCTCACACGGATTGTACACTTGACAGATCTAATGGAACAGCTGCTCTCACCCTGTAGCCTCCTGGCCCCATCGGAGAGGTGATAAGTGCTACTCTGAGAATTTAAAGGGATGTTTCCCCCTATTTTTGCCTTTACTCATAACTGCCATATTAAATGGAGTATAAACACCTTTGATCCTTTCTTACTCTGGTTCACATACCATTCAATTATGGAAGGGCCACTGCTTCTCCTGGCTGTCTTGTTCACTGGCTTGCTGTGCGAGTTGTGGGGTCAGTTCTATGAGGAGGCAGACTTCTTCTAAAGAAGAAAAAAAGATGTGAAAATGTTGACTTGATAAAACTACCTTTAAACATTGTTATTGGTAATAAACTATTTTGACTTACTCCACTGCTATTAGAATTTTATTTCTTGATATTGTTTCTGCTTCCTGCTCCCATGGATTTGATTATTTGGTTCACAAGTCCTTCCTTCCTTCCTTCCTTCCTTCCTTCCTTCCTTCCTTCCTTCCTCCTTCCCTCCCTCCCTTCTTCTCTCTTATTTTCTTCCTCTCCTCCATCCTTCTGTTTCTTCCTTTGTTCCTCTTTCATTGATTTTTATTTCTTTTACATAAACATCCCTTGTCATCAACAACCTTCTGAGTGCTAGATTACAGATGTGAGTCACCATGCCTACATTGATTCATTACTTTTTCATTTATTGGATTTAGGCAGAATTATTATTAGCCTAAATAAATTTTATCTGAATAGTTTATAGAGTCACCTCCAAGGAAAATAATGTAAAATAATTTGACCATATTTAATTCCTGTGGGAAGAGTTGCTGAAAGGAAGTGAATGGCACACAAAATTTTATATTCCCAGGGATTATGAATCCTGGCAGGCTTCTATATACTTGCTTTTTTTTTCTTTCCTGATCTCATGTGCAGGTTGCAAAGTGGATGGTAACTGATCCATGCTTGATCTGAAAGTTGCATCTTGGCAGATGCTGTGAGACACCATTAACAAAAATGCTTCTGTGATAAGGATCTCACAAAGGAGTGGGGGGTATGGGAGGATACGATATAAATCTATCTATATAAATATTATGAATTTGAGATGAGGAAAGTTCTCAGGCTAAAGAAATATTGCTGTCGCACAAAGAGAGTAAATGAGAGGGTGGTGGGATGCAGTCCAGTCTTTGAGCCTCGTGGACATAGGTAGAAGGTAACAAGAGCAAGAATGGCGCTGTGGCTGAGTGACTAGGCATCTGTTTAAACCTGTCACTAGAATTATTAACATTGAAAATGGACTTGTTAAGGTGTATTTGTGTGTGTCTGCATGTGTGTGTATGTATGTATGTATGTATGTATGTATATATGTGTGTGGTATGTATGTTAACATGTGTGTATATATATGTATATGTGGGTTGTATGTATGTTAACATGTGTGTATATGTGTATGTATGTATATGTGTGTGTGGTATATATGTTAATGTGTGTGTGTGATATGCCACTTATTTTCCATTCTTTAAATTTTGTCCTTATACACATTTAAAAATCATTTCTAGGCTAGACTTTCTTCATAAAGTTACGAAGAGTCCTCAAAAATGGAACTTTAATAAAAATAAAAAATGAAACACATTTGCTAATGTAAATAATAGTGATGAAGACAGTCTTTTAGTAAAATTTAAAAATGTGCTATAATATTAAAAGCTAACCTAAACAGATTTACAAGGTGGCAACTTTGCCTTTATTGAAGGGATGCCGTTGGCTTCTGAGTCTGTCCAAGTTGAGCCAGGAAGACAATCCTCAACCAGAGGATTCGTTGAAGTTTTAGGACAGCCATACAGTGTAGTAGTAAATGTATGTACTTTGGAATCAGACAGCTGTTGGTATAAAGTCTGGCTGAGCCACTTTCTATTTTGGAAAACACAGACCTATGGTTTTCCAAAATCCCCATGTCTTGTTCTGTAAGACAGTGTAAAGGGCAACCGCCTTTATGGACTGGATGCCATGGTGACTTCCATTGCTTTCCTTTCCTTTCTAGTTTAAATACAATAATTAATTCTCCACAGACTTCACTTCTCCATCTTCCCTTCTCAACATGCCTTTTTTTCCTCACTTACCACGTGAGAAAGGCTTTAGGTGAAAAAGAAAATCCCCTATTCTCGAAGCATGTGACTAAGCAAGACATAAAGTGACTTTCACACACATCCTTGTTCCAAAGAAGTGAAATGTTGGACAATTCCAGACCAAAGGGCATCTTTCTTCAAGAACAGGATAACTGAAAACTCTTGGTAACCCTATTTAAGAGATTATTCATTTACATTCTTGATTTCTTATTAATTTTTGTTAATCCATTCAAAAGAAAAATTTTGTACTCCTATATCAATTCTTGCTTAAGATGTAAATTCTTTCCAGTCATTTCAAGTCTGGATGATCTCTTAATTCTTGCTGTTGGTTCTGGCTCGAGTGAGAATGTAGGAGTTTATAGAAATTCACTGTTCTTAAAATAACAAGGAGAAAAGCCCAAGAGGTTTTGAAAAGCCCATGTGTTCTATCTTGTGGTCAAAAGGCTACAAATCCAGTAGATGGCTGTGTAGGGTGTCACTATGGATTGGAATCTGGGGGGTGATATAAACAAAGGCCCAGAGATACTGTTAGCTCATGCCTGTAGGGGACCTGGGGCTAAGAAGGAAAAAAAATCTCATCTTTAACTTCACCCCAAACCTCTCTAGAAGAGAACAACTGATCCAGCCCCTTGGGCATACGAACACAGAAGTGAAGTAAAAAGTAGGTAAAGTGGAAAAGCAGCCTGCAGCCTACTCAGCTTTTGTTCCACTGAAGGGTAAGCACCTCCAAGAATCCTGACAGAGCAAACCAGAGCTGTTCCTGTGGAAAAATACTCCTGATTCTAATCTTGCTGTTCTTTCAGACACCTTGCCTCTCGATCAGCAAAACCGAAGCTCATGGAATGCTGATTCCATTGGGAAAAAAAAGCACAGTCATAGGGACACTGGAATGAGTAGAAAAGGCTCTAGATTAATGATTATATATTTAGTCGATAATTTAGGGGACAACTTTCTCAAATGGGATGAAAAATGAAGTATGTTAATACAAAAGAAAACTTCAGGAAACAATGTAAAGTTTATAACAGTTAAGCTTCAATGTGTTTCACAGCAGAGCAGACACAGGCAAAAGAGCAATCGTGAATTAAGGATAAGAAAAGTCAGAATAAATCATTGAAACCAGGGGATACTGAGAGTTGAGTTAAAGAAGTGTAACAAAAGAGCGTTGGACCTGTGAGGCAGTGTTTAGCACTGGGCTGCATGTGAACAAAATAGAGTTCAAGACAGAAGGGCCAATGGTGGCGGCAAGGACACAGATGCACTGCAGAAATGGCACCAGAAACTTTCCAAATTAAAAGCACTACTTTTCAAACTTGGGATGTTATAGAAACCACAAATAAATCTAAGGAATCCATAGAGACCCAGTTCTGTGACCCTGCTGAAGATGAAAGATAAAGGGAAAATTTAGAAGCAATCAGGAGAGAGAGAGAGAGAGAGAGAGAGAGAGAGAGAGAGAGAGAGAGAGAGAGAGAGAGAGAGAGAGGTGTCTCAGAGATATATAGCATTTGTACAGTAGTAAACATAAACACAAAGCCCCAAACCCTTTAACCTAGAATTTTATACTTAGCAAAAATGCTCTTCAAAAGCAATGAACATTAAATTATTTGCCTTGTCTACAAGAAGTGCAGGGACAAAGACGGCTCAGAGACGGAGGGAATGGCCAACCAATCCCACGGGCAAGAACCAATATGTGACAGTGTTCATGATACTCTCTTATTTATACTATGTTGCAGACAGGGTTTTAGCATAGCTATCCTCTGAGAGGATCCACCCAACAGCTGACTGAAACTGATGCAGAGACCCACAGTCAAATATTGGGCAGAACTCATGGAGTGTTGTAGGAGAGCTGGGAGAAGGATTGAGGACTTGGAAGGGACAGAAACTCTACAAGGAGACCAAGAGAGTCAATGACCCTTCAGAGTTCCCAGAGACTGGACCATCAACCAATGAGCACACATAGGCTGGATCCAGCCCCCCACCCCATACACATGTAGCAGAAATCCACCTTGGTCTTCACATGGTCCCCCAACAACTAGAGCAGAAGGCTGTCTCTGACTCTGTTATCTGCCTATGGATCCTGTTCCCCTAACTGGGCTGCCTTGTCTGGCCTCAGTGGGAGGGGATGTGCCTAGTGCTCCTTTATGTGCCAGGGTGGATTTTAACTCAGGGGTCCGCCCCCTTCTCACTGGAGAAAAGGGGATGGGAAGGGGCTATGTGAGGGAGTACTAGGAAGAGAGGGGAGCCTGCGATTTGGATGTAAAGTAAATAAATAAATTAATGGAAAAACAAAATTATTTCAGATACCCAAACCTGAAGGATTCACATCCAGTAGCTCCCTATTATAAATAGCACTAAAATAAATTCTTTAGGTTCTACAATGCAAAAACTATATATATATGGAAAAAAAAGTTCTCAAGCTCAATCTAATGTTTGGCTGTAGGTCTCTGTCCCTGTTTCAGTCCACTGCTGGATGCAGCCTCTCAGAGGACAGTTATGCTAGATTCCTCTCTGTGAATCCAGGCTGACAGATACAAACATAGCCTGAGGCTCCAAGGTAGTTGAAGGAAGAAAGCAGGCCTGCAGTGTATCCCTACTGATCCTCTGAGGACATTTCAGCACTGTCAGGGCTTGGGGAAGGATTGAGGAACCTGGAAGGGACTCCTCAAGAAGACCATCAGAGTCAACTAACCTGTACCCTTGGAAATTCCCAGAGAATGAGACACCAACTCCAGCCCCCCCACCCCAGCTTACAGAGAGAGGGGGGAGGGGGAGGAGGGAGGGAGAGGGAGAGGGAGAGGAGGGGGAGGGAGGGGAGGAGGAGGGAGGGGAGGGGAAGGGAGAGGAGGGGAGGGGGAGGGGGAGGGACAGGGAGAAGGAAAGGGAGAGGAAGAGGGAGAGGGGGAGGGGGAGGGAGAGGGAGAGGGAGGGGTGGGTGAGGGTGAGGAGGAATGAGAGGGAGAGGGGCAGGGAGAGGGGGAGAGAGAGGGATAGGGATAGGGATAGGGATAGGGATAGGGAGAGGGAGAGGGAGAGGGAGAGGGAGAGGGAGAGGGAGAGGGAGAGGAGAGACTATATTGAAGATCTCCATCAGGTACCTCCCTGTACCCTGCAGAAGATAGAGAGGAAAGATGTTGGGAGGCAGAGAAGATGGAGCACACCAGGAGAACATGGCCCCTCAGATCAACTAAGCAGGACTCACATGGCCTCACAGATACTGAAGCAAGTAAGCATGGGTCCTGCAAGAGTCTGCACCAGGTCCATATGTTATGGCCCTTAGCTTGATGGTTTTGTGGGACTCCCAACAGTGGAGCAGTATTTCCTGACTCTTTTGCCTGCTCCTAGGACTCTTTTCCTCCTATTGGACTGCCCTGGCCAACCTCCATATGAGGACTTTTGCCTAGTGTTATTGTATCTTGTTTTGGCTGTTGTCTCTTGGAGGTCTGTTCTTTTCTGAAAAGAAAGAGAGTGAGAGTGAATCTGGGAGAGAAGGGGAGGTGGAGGAGAGCTGGGAGGAGTGGATGGAGGGGAAACTGTGCATTGTATGAGAGAAGGATCTATTTTTAATAAAAAATGGAATAGCTTTTCAATGCTGTACTATTTTTAAAGCAGGCCTTAACATACAACCAATATGGGTTCACCATCTAACTTCAAACGTCAAAACTATAATTCCACAGTCATACAATATTTTTACATACCAGAAAAAAATTGTGCTCTGGTAACTTCATTCTAGAGAAATTTATCACAACGCTCTGTGTTTCTGTGATCCATTCCCTATATACATGGACACCAGTTTTTATCCAAATATAAAACCAGGCAGAAAACCACTCTTTAGGTGAAAAATAACAGCTAAAATCCAATTTGGTCCAAGACTTCTAGTTTTTGCATTAAGTATTTTCCATCATGCCTTTATTACTTCTCTCTATAAGCTATACCTCAGGGTAAGATTTGCCTCCTGGGTCAATCATTATGTTTGAAACCGTCCAATTTTCCTCTGTGAGGACACAAGGCACCAACAATACAGGGCAGAGCTCTGGGCCTTGATCACAGAACTTAATCTGGCTCCTTCAGCATTGCCTGGAAAGGGAGCTCAAGGTAAAAATAGACAAGGGAGAAGAATCCCCCAGAGGCAGTTGCTGAGGTGTCCCCAGGGCACCAGGAGCTCCGGCCCACTATCCTGTTCTGCTATTGGCCCCACCTAAACTTCCCTAGATGCTTCAACCTTAGGCACAGAATGATTTCTGTCTGCCTTCCCTCCCTGAAAGAATCGGTCATTTCTCCCAAACCTCCCTGCTTGGGGAATACTGTTCTCCACAGAAGCACGTGCTCAGAGGACAATAGGGTTAATTTAATAGTGTCTGAAGGAAGAAACTTGTGAAATTGGGGAGAGTGGAATTCATGTACACTCTGGCCTTTGACAGTGCCGCGTACCCTCGACACTATTGTGTTTTCCTGAGAAGTTGATCTTCCTATCATTACACAGTACTCTGTACTTGGCCATGCTCTCTCTTGGTTTTGCCTGTTTGAAGTATCCATTGCCCGGGACATAACTCAGCCAGACAGAGTGCTTATGATTAATGGAGCTGTGCCTTTTCCCTTCCTTTTTACTTGTATCATATTTGATGTGTATCTCTTGTACACAAGATGCTTCTCATAAACTTGAATCTTGTTTTGACACATCATCTACCTTGTCGGATAACCTATCTTTTAAGTAGAACAATTAGTACATTGATATATATTGCAATCAACAATTTTAGTAATAACGATGCTACCAAATACTGGAGATTGACAACTTGCTATATGTCTTCTGTTTTTCTCATCAAATATTTTCTTGTTCATCCCTTTTTGAAATCCTTTGAATTAATATTTTGTTTTCTATTGTTTTCTTCTTTAGGTGGCTTTCTACACTGGCTACAGTAAGCATTCTTATTTAATCACAGTTTGAATTAATGTCCCAACTCTTCATAGTGTGACAATACTAGAACGGTATTCCATTTGCTCACTCCTCCTCTCATTGTGTGTTACAGACTTTATAATGTTATATTATTACTAATGTTTTAACTAGTGTTAAACAGCTCTGCAGCTTTCATTCCTAATGTCTATTCTAAATGTATGCAAGTTCATTGAGATATATAAATTTGGAGTCAGCTAATTTCAGTGTGTGATTTCTTTTATTTTTTTAATTTGCAAGTTTCTATAATAGTTTATTTTTAGAATAAAGAAAAAATAGGTAGTCTTTATTTCTAACCAGATGTTTATCTTTTCCAGATTGTCTTATCTTTTTTTCCACTTACTTTTTTATTCACTTTACATTCCAATCAAAGCCCCCCTTTCCTCCCAGGCACCCCTCACAGGTTCTCCCCCCACCTCCCCTTCATTAAAAGCTCTGATTATAATTAATTAGAAATATGGTGATTTATTCACACAAGAAAAATGCATAAAATTTTTATGCATTTGTTATAGCCAAAAATATTACCATTTTGTTTTATAAGATTTGTGTATGGGTATAAATGTGTGTCTCATTTAGGATTTGAAAAAAAAGGCAGCTTTCTATATATGTTTCTCTATCTGTTTCATGTTCTGCCAGAAACAAGCATGATGAGAGTATTATGGAGAAGTTTTATGTTGCCTCCCTTACTGGTTATAGGCATAAGTGATCCTTGCAATGGGTCAGACAAGTTTATTTTCAATCAGTGAAAAGCTGAAAATTATGTAGGGAGTGGCTATAAGGAAGAGATGGAAGTATTCTTAGAGATTTGTAGTTGCAGGCCTGCAGGGAGGCCATAGACAAGGGAAGTGATGCCATGGCGACTCAGCTTCAGTCTGATTGTGCCATGTATTTGCTTTGTACTTGATTTCAAGAAGTTCCATTTATCTTGGAGCCTCAGTTTCCTCATCCATATGATGGGAATTATAATAGCACATGGCTGTGCTGGTCATTTTTATGTCGACATGACCAAGCTGGAATCATTGGCGAGGAGGGGCGCAGTCCTTTGTGGGTGGTGCTACTCTTTGTGGGCTGGTGGTCCTTGGCTCTATAGAAAAGTAGGCTGGGCAAGATGGAAGGACAAGCCCGTAAACAGCACTCCTCCATGGCCTCTGCATCAGCTCCTGCCTCCAGCTCCCTGTCTAGTTTGATTTTCTGTCTTGGTTTCCTTTGTTGATGAACAGTGATCTGGAATTGTAAGTCAAATCAACTCTTCCCTCCCTAACTTGCTTTTGGTCATGGTGTTTCACCACAGTAGTGACCGTAACTAGAGCAATGCTCAATAGGACTGCTCTGAGGCTTTAACACTATGCCAGGGATAGGTCGTGTAGCACATTTCACACAACTCATAAGCTGAAAATGTGGGTTTTGATTGAAGTAGTGTGAAAATGTGACATTGCCTCCACCTTCATTTGCTCAATGTCTATACATAAATTGACCAAGTCAACAGAAGACCATGGGAAAAAGGACCAGGGATCCTGCAGCTGAAGCCCTTTTCCACTCTCCCACCCCAAGGCTTTTCTTTGTCAAAAGGGCTGCTGCAAACTGGTTCCTAATGTGTGCTGCACCGACTTTATTTCTACTTACAGTTTCAACCAAATATACTGCTTGGATAATGGAGCTGAATCATAAGTTCTTTTTTTTTTTCTTTTAAACAAGAATGAGTTTCTACCTTTGATTTCTCAAACTCAACCCTCTCTTAGCATAATTGAATTATTTGCTTAGAGGCAAATCAATAAGTAATTAATCTATTCAAAAGCTGTAGCTTGGATGCTTCCCTTAAAGAAGCATGCCAGTTGAAAATAAAGAAGGCATGCACATACACCACACACACACACACACACACACACACACACACACACGAAGACATTGTTAGCCTTTTCCAGAAACTCCAAAGATCAGCACCACATTTGAAAAGAAACATTAATGGCATCCTTGATCAGGATGTGTAAGTCTTAGCTTTCATTCCTACTTAAGACCACATACCTGGATCATGGTACTGATTTTGCTATAATGTATGTATAGTGATTAGGAAAAATTTGGACAGATAATTAATGTTCTTGCTGTACCGGAGTAAGTGGGGAAGAACTTGCCTGAGTCCATTTTGTCCCTTTGATCCATACAATTTTGAGAATCAGTAATGAACTAGTTGCTGTCTCATAATTTGCTGATACAAAATGTTAGTAAGCTGTGTGAACATTTTATTAACAAATGTAACGAGCTCACTGGGTTCCAGTCTCCATGGACTCCCATCTGTTGAGCCTCTGTTCTTGCAGAGGCCTTGGCCTGGAATGCTCATCCATCAGGTGTTCTCATTGTTCACTTCTTCCCCTCCATCTAGTCTCCACTGAACATCCTTTCCTTGGAGGGACTAATTTGTACCCTGCTTGAATGTACAGGTTAGCAGGCTCTCCACGTGCTTTTACATGCTGTGATTCTATTTAGAGTACTAATTGCCTTTTGAAAAAGCATTGTATATTTTAAAAGATATTGCTTCTCCCTCTCCCATCAAATCTGGGCTTCAAATAAACTAACTTTTGAGCTATCCAATACTATATTTTTATTACTTAGAATTTTTGAGACCTATACAAAGAGAATGACTATTAAATGAACAAATATATGCATCATTAAATGCAGAAAGATGGTTTAACTCACTAGTCTGAGTGCACTGAGGATGGTTATAACCTGTTTAAGTAGTTGTCAGAAGCCTGGGATATACCAAATGAGTTGAAATATTAGAAAAAAATAGATTGTATTGAGAAATAAATTTAAAAAGTATAGAGAGATTGGATATCTTTCAACTTGGTTCCCCAAGAGAGTGAATATTGAAAATACTGCTTTTTTTCATCAGACACTAGAAACTATTGACTAGAGTAGCACAATATTCATCAATAGACTGTAATTCTTAAGAGTGATAAGTGGCCCAGACTGGGACAATTCTACCACCCACTCCGGCATTCTCTGTTGACCAAGGTTCACATTTAGTTTACCAGGCAACATGCTGTGGATCCTACAACAATCCGCTTGGTAATTATAAAACCCTACATACAAGCAGCCTTTCATGTTGGGTCTTATAGTTCATGAGGATTCTAGAACTGAATGAAAAACTGATAAAAATGGTTAAGTAGTTAAAGATACTGTTATTGGGCTAGTAGCATGAATGACCAACCACTGGAAATGTTGGACCCTATCTATCTTTCCTGGTCTGCATCAGATCCAAGACATGGATCTCCTAACATAAAGGAAAAGACTTGGGTGGTGGAAAGGCTCTGCTGCAATCATAAGTTGACTTTCTATAGGTGGACTTTATGATTTTATCTATAGAAAGCAGAGCACCCAAACCACCTTATGTTTAAAATAGAGTGCCTGGAATTCTTCAGGGACAATAGTCTCGACTGAATTACTGCCAAGTTTCTCTTCTGGGCAGGATCATACTTTTTCATTTGGAGCATGGGTAGTTTCATTATGTCAGGAATGGGAATGGTTTTGTTCTATTGCTTTCTTTCTGTCATGTATGTGGCAAGAGAACTGTTTAGATGGGGATACTCAGGGATGGATAACTAGCTACTCCCTATTGAATCTTGCAATAGCATTTCCTATTACTCTCTGCTCTTCACAGTCATTTCTGAGTTTTAACCAAGTTCCTGTTGGTTATTAATTTTCCACTGTCTGATCTCAAAAAAAAAAGCCGGTCAGTGACATATAAATTAATACCAATCACACATTACCTTATTCTAAAATCATGATATACATACAAACACATACATACATTTGTATATATCACATATTATGTTTATGTGTAATGATATATGTGCACAGGTGTTATTTTTTTCCCCGTTGACTTTGTATTGTTTTAAAACAAAGAGGCCATGTAATTCCTCTTGAGTCAAACTCAGCCACCCCAGGACTGTTATCTAGTCGACTTTGAATATTCATGATGGCTCTCTATCTGACACACCATTCATTTGCAATTAACACAAGCAAACTCTCAACAACACACTATGATAGTAAACCAAAGACACAAATCCTGACTCTCAGGTTCTTAAAGTCTGAGAAAATGGACCTTCCCAGCAGTTCTGAGGCTGCTACTACCATGGTGAGACCAAAGCACCCAATCCATGAAACCAACCAGGAGGGGGCGCAAAAGAGACATAAACCTGTGCGACTTCAGCTCAGACACTGTGTGCAGTAAGGGCTAGGCTATATATTCAATGTACATCCCTTCCCCCACCAGTCTCAAGGCAGACATTCTGAAGTGCAGTTCATTCACTATGTGCTTGAGAAGTCAATTCTTGGAGATTCTTTCCACAGTCTTCCCATAATGATGAGTTCTAGGAAAACTTAAAGAGCTATAGAAAGAGGAGTCCTACACTAAAATTCTAGGCCTTTAAAACTCTGGTTTGCTTAGGAGTCAGGCAAACTTATTTTGAATGAATATAATGTTTTCTGGCTTTTTCTTATTATAAGCAATATTAAGAAGTTCTATACTGTGTTACTAAAATAGTTCAAGACATTTTCATGCCTACTGCATGCCCAATCCCTCTAGGGTTTCTTTTATCTTAGAAACAAAGCTTCATTTTTACGAATCAGGGAAATTTCAGATTATATTCAGAATCTCTCTGAATATAATCTTTTAAATGTATACCTAAAAGGACTTGTGTCTGTGAGAATATACAAACTCTTATTTCAAGGAAATGTAACAAAAATGTTGGGAATTTCCAGATGTGAGTGTGGTGTGTGCCTTTATCACAATGATGATTTCTGATTTGAGGCAGAATTAGATTTATTAATTTGAATTGATCTTTAAAACCAAGTTCTAAGGCCTGGAAAGGTGATTTGGTATTTAAGAATACCAACTGCTTTTGCAAAGGACTGGAGTTCTGCCTCTAGAACCATATGGGTATCTCCCAACTACCTGTCACCCAGCTCCAGGGGACTTGTGACTCTCTTCTGGACTCAGTAGGCATCTGTAATCCTATGTCCATATACCCACACAATACACACATATGTACACAAGAAAAGCTTTTAAAACATCTTAAAGGAAAATCAGGTCATGTGATGATTCTTCTGGCTAAGACAAAGGAAATTATTTTTATGCAGAAATTGATTGGGTTTATTTTGTGTGTACACATATTTGAGTCTGTATCAGACATACCAGCAGTTGCCTTCTCAAGAAGGAACTTTTAGTGGCTATGTTTCTCCATTGTCTCTTTCTTTCCTGCACTGAATTAGTTCTGATTAGAATGTGGTCATTCCTTGATCATAGACCGAGTTACTGCAGCTGTAGGGGTTACCTTCTTCTCTTTACTGGCTGTGTGGTTTGGTTGTGCAATCGTGGAAAGAACAGCATTACGGCTTGGAGAGGAAGATGCCAATGAATGTTTTGTAGGAACATCCAGATGAGAAACAAATAAACCGATGTTGGCATTCATTTTATTTAAGAAACTAATAAAGAGACATTTGAAAACTCAATCAAAAGCACCCTTTACTCAAAACTATTTTAAACTTCTAGGGAGATTTAACTGCCCAGGTCTTCTGGGTAATGAGGTTCATAGAAGCTCATTAGAGTTGTAGCTAATTTGCAGATGGATACAGATAGCATTTGTTGTGGTTTGAATGGCTTGAAGATTGGAGGATAGTGCTGGGCCTGTCTGGTTCAATGAGCTCACTTGAGTCAGAAATTTAGACATGTCAGTTCTAGACCAACTTTATTATCCAGTAATGGCTTGTTCTTGGCCAGTTGAACACAATCGGTGTTTCATCTACTGAATATCTTACATCTCTAAGGATGATGTGATCAAATGGAAGAATTTGGGGGAAAAAAACCCCAATGTGCTATAAAAAAACAAGCCATCTTTCTTAAAGCTGTTTTTGTTATGAGAATAGTCATGTATATGGTCATTGAATCTATTTTAAATTTTTTGATTATACACTGAAGTATACAAGTTGGAAATTATGAACCTTAACTCTGAAGGCATCAGCATGCTCTGATCTTTAGGAACTGGGAAAAAATGCAATAACCATTAGGGTATTTACGGTGATTACATAGATAATCTAAACAGGCTATCAAACCCACAGTCTTTCAAAATTGACCATATACAAGCCAACTGGATTGAATGGAAAATTTCCATTGTTTGTAACGACTACCATATCCAGCTAGGACTCTCTTCCAACACAAGCAATTCCAATATCATGCAATCCTCTCTTAAGCAATTCTTGATTCTCAGGCAATACCAACCTATTGAGAAGAGGAGAAAATTTTGGTTGTTTCAATTTGGTGGTTCTTCTGGGCCACTCTCACTCACCAATAACTGTGTATTCTTCAACAGTACAGTGAGGAAATTCATCTTTTTTAACTCCCCAATGGCTTCACATGCTCCATTTTCGTTTCCTCTTTACTTCTATGCAGTGTGACATTTGCCTCCCAAGATAAAAGAAAAATGACCACCCTATTGTCAGTGCCACCATGTGGAAATATTCTGGAAGCAGCAGTACCCATGCTCAGGCTGACAGTGCCTGTAGCTCAGTGTTTTGATTTTAGACTCCACCAAAGTTTCCTGCTGTCCTTGTTCTGATCTTACTTGTATTCCTTCTCTGTGACCACGATGCTCCTGTTTGCTCTCTGATGGGTGCATTCTTTCTAGTTTTCAGCCATGAGTCAGATGCTCTGAGGAGAGAGTATGAGCGGATGATAATGTGCTAGCCTATAGTTCTTCTACCTTTTGAGTTTGTCATATGGGCCTTGAACTATGTGCATGTGTTTCAATTCTTTTCCTCAGTAGTTTTACCTAGCAGCAGGGGATTAGTCTCTGTTCTATTTCCCATTGTTGAGTGCTGTTCCTCAAGTGACTGTAGTTCACATTAAGATTTATATGCATTATCTACAAATACCTCATCCTGATAATAATCTCTTTATTCTACCAGCATAACATTTTTCTTTAGTTTGACTCTAAAATTTTTAGTTTTATAATAGTGGTTCTTATACATACAGGTCACAGACAACCTTTCCACACTTCACTGCTGCAATAATAAAACATACTTTCAATTTTAAAGTAAAGATGCTATTGTTTCATTGACTCCCTTTTGTCTATCGGTTCAAAAAGCTCTGACTTATTTTAAAAAAATTGAGCATGTTATTCTAAAATGCAACCCTCCACAAGGGTTTTTGTTCATGAAATCTACTTGATGAGATGCAGTAGTATTTATGACATCTCACACAAACCCATTCTCAGTATGCCTAGTGTTTCTGGAACCACACAAGGCACACATGCCTTTCAAGTGATGCACAGGAATGAAGTGTTATAGCAACTCCTGGGTTACCCTGGCTCAGGTTTTTTGAGAGATGCCAGGATTGGCCAAGGAACTTTCTTTTAAAAAGATGGAAAAAATTCCATGGAAGACAAACATAGATCTCTTTAAAAAATCATTTTTATTTCATTCCTTTTCAGCTTGTCAGTCCATAAATATCAAAACCCACTTTAAGAAGGTATGTAAGTCATATTTGTATTGGAAGATAATAGTGGAGAGTTAAAGAACCATTTAGACATCAGATAAATGTCATTTCCAAATAAATGCTTTTTATTCCTAGTTGAGTAATATCCCAATAATCAAAATGGATTTGTCTTATAGATGGCTGGTAAATTCCTTACTCAACACATGAGAGTAAAGGAAAATGATTTTTCAATGTATTTATTCCCTGACTTACTTTATACAATATTACCATGAGATCTTTTTTTTATTATGGTCCCCAACATATTCTAGGAAAGGAACTTTCCATAGTCAATGAGTTTGAGAAAGGCTTCTTAAAATATTCTTGGAGGTCATGTAAATAATCTGCTTAACATTTATTTAACTTACGTTTTACTAAACTGACTGGGCTACAATAACCATCTTTCATTTAAAAAATTATTGACAAGCATTAACACATGTCTTTATATGTAGCGGTGTGATATTTTTGGTACTCATTAATAACAGTAATGGTAAACGTTTTGTGTTTAAAAGAGGCACATTTAACAGCTTCTTGAGGAGAAATTGGTAATTATCACTCTGTTACCCTGTTTTAAACTCCTCACCCTGATTCTTTCAGATGAATGAGTCATTTATTCAAACTTCTTCAGCAAACCCTTCAAACATTTCACTAGTTTGAGTCAATCAGGTATTTTAAGATGGAATACATACCTAGCCCATTCTCACAATCTCATATGCATCTTTTCTATCAACTGCTTTGGAAAAATAACTTTAAATTAAATCAAAACACAGGAGAAGGCCAATTCAGAAAAGATGTAAAATTGTATTTTTGAGTTTTAGTCTACTTAGTGTCTTGGGACAATAATTGTGACTGTTTTGTTTAGAAAAACACCAAAGATGTAAGTTCTTCAGTGTAGTCAAGCATCGTTATAGCAGCGGGTTTGGTCATTCTTGATGATGAGAGATCCCTCCCAACCTTGGTCCTTCATTTACTGGCTGCAGGTAAACAGTGAGGCCGCACTTGATAGAGTTGAACTGGCTCAATATGCTCAGTCTTGTATGTTTCCCATTTATTTGAGGCTTCTCAGACTTTTAGTGGTCAGGTCTAATCTAAAATTCATCTCTGCTATTTTCACCAAGAGCAAAATTCTACAAGAATTGACTCCGGTTTTGTGAAGCACAGATGTAGAGCTGACAATGCTTACCATGTGGTCAACACTCCTTCCAAATATTAAACTCAACCAGTAAGACTTTAAAACAAAAGGTGTGTGTGGTGTCTGCATGTTGTGCGTGGGACGGCAGCAGGGTGGTAGAAATGGAGAATGCACAAAGTAATCTACTCCATAGGCTAGAAAATATTCTTGTCTTGAGCTGCCAGGAAAAAAATAAAGGGAAGCTGTCGTCTTCTTCAAGCAATCACTGAGCTGTTTTATTTTTTTCTTCTTTGTGGGGAAGCTGTAAAATAGGCTGTGAAATGGGCTGGTGCTGAAAGATGAGCTGGTAGCAATTATTTCCCCATATCCTTACCGACTTGGATACTGGTAACTTTTCTTTCTGAGGACAATCTAACTGCAAATGCAGATCCAATGACTAATGCCCTGGGTGTGTCAAAATGGCAGGCAAGGAGTGTTTACAACTCATCTCTCTATTTAGCCTTTCCTGCTGTGTCCAGATTTATGTTGGTTTCCTCCCGACTCATCAAACTAAGTTCTTTCACAGGGAAATGCAGATTCTCCTGAGATTACCTGCAAGAATCACCACATGGGATTTTGGTCGGGTAGAGGATTTAACAGAGATATAATTGCTACAGAATTCTGTCCTGCTGTAAAGGCACATTTATGAGAATAGTCACACTAACAAAGTAATTGAGGCAAAGAAAAAATATCAAACTTGACTTTGCTTAGAAGAAGAAGAATATTCTATTATTTCTTTCTCAACTCCTTATTGTGCCTTTATACATTAATTTTGAAAGAATCAGAAAAAAATTCTGCAATTAGAAAATTGTCACTGGGAACTGGATGTGCAACAATTACCACTCTTTTTGATGCCAAGATCCTTTCTCAAAGAAAATATAGCATGGTGTCTGACATTTAATAGCTATTGAGGTTACCTTTTAGAAATGTCTGAAGAAGGATTTGCAATTAACTAATCACCACAGCATTGATACAAGTTGAAAAGTGGGAAATATATGCATATATGTATATATATTCTCTGCTGAGGAAAACAATAAGAGTAATCCATATGACATATACATGTCCCTTTCCTTTCATTACAAGAATAGACCACTGTTCCTGGGACATATCACTATGAGAAATAGACTTCAGACTCAGAGCCCAGGACCTGAGCACACTGGATTTTAGCATTAAAAGCAAAGCCTCATGTACCCTGTGCCAGCTTCAGTAGCTTCTTTTCTCCCGAAACTCTGCACCTTCTAGAAAGCCATTTTTTACTTTTTTTTAACCAATGACTTTAATCCCCATTTCTCTGCACCCCCACACCCTAGCACTCAATGCCACTCCATCCTAGATGCACTCTCAATGTCTCTTAGATGAGTTAGGAGAAGTCTCTTCTCTGAAGGAGATAATCTTTCCATCAACCTTCTTGACAGATGCCTTTCCTCCAATTTTTTGGGCTCTTCTAGCCTGTACTTGATACAGCTTTCAAAGTAAGATGTCAATAATAAGAAAACACATTAAGAATTTGATTAGTCATCTTAAAAAATGCTCAACTTCACTAGTCATCAGGGAAATGCAAATCAAAACAACCCTGAGATTTCACCTTACACCAGTCAGAATGGCTAAGATTAAAAACTCAGGAGACAGCAGGTGTTGGCAAGGATATGGAGAAAGAGGAACACTCCTCCACTGCTGGTGGGGTTGCAAATTGGTACAACCACTCTGGAAATCAGTCTAGTGGTTCCTCAGAAAACTGGGCATGTTACTTCCGAAAGATCCTGCTATACCACTCCTGGGCATATACCCAGAGAATTCCCCAGCAGGTAATAAGGATATATGCTCCACTATGTTCATAGAAGCCCTATTTATAATAGCCAGAAGCTGGAAAGTACCCAGGTATCCCTCAACAGAAGAATGGATGCAAAAAATGTGGTATATATACACAGTGGAGTACTATTCAGCCATTAGAAACAATCAATTCATGAAATTCTTAGGCAAATGGATGGAGCTGGAGAACATCATACTAAGTGAGGTAACCCAGTCTCAAAAGATCAGTCATGGCATGCACTCACTAATAAGTGGATATTAGTCTGGAAAACTGGAATACCCAAAACATAATCCACACATCAAATGAGGTACAAGAAGAATGGAGGAGTGGCCCCTGGTTCTGGAAAGACTCCAGTATAAGGCAAAACCAGAACAGGGAAGTGGGAAGGGGTGGGTGGGAGAACAGGGGGAGGGAAGGGGGCTTATGTGACTTTTGGGGAGTGGGGGACCAGAAAAGGGGAAATCGTTTGAAATGTAAATAAAAAATATCGAATATATATGAAATATACATACATATATATATAGAAAGAATTTGATTAGTTAGATAACATTCACCAGGTCATTTAATTCTCATGATATCATTCTTCCATTTTTTTTTAAAGTAAAGAAATTATGGCTAAGTTGTTCATGGTTCACACTAGGAGTAGGCAGAGGTAAGACTTGAACCTTCAATGCTGTGAAATCCACCCTTCTTTCTCAGCTTTACTCTTTCATGCTACCTCAAGCCAGTCTGGCCGTGGTGCTCATTATGCTTCTATCGTTCTCCAAACTATCAATTTGGGAAGACAACACAGAGGAAACCCCAAGAAACATCCATATGACCCAATTTTTTAAAGTAATTTAGGACACAGGCTGTTAATTAAATCCATTTATAAAGCATAAGTGCTCAGCCATGTGGGAGAGACAGTGAATGGATTGATTTGTAAGTCGGGTGAATACAAGCTAGGGCTTTAATTAACTGTGGTTGTTTAATTTGGTTAGTTAAAGCACCATATAAATGAAGTCACATTTTGAACCTTGTTCCTGTGTGGGCCTGTTTGTTTAATCATGCTTGTACCTTTAACCTCTGGCAGCATCTTGCTAACACATACTATTAACTGAAAGCCAAGGATGCTGTGAGTGGAAAGGTGCAAATCCTTCCTCCTGCTTGGAAAGAATTACCCAACAGGCATATCCTATCGATGCTGGTGGGGAATAAGGGCACATTAATTAAGCTATGTTTTCAGTTTAAAACAAATCATTAGATGACAAAAGGACATGACCTGAATTGCTTTTGTGAAATAATGTAAAAAGTTTTAGCAAATTAAACTTTGAGACACAACTGGTTTATGTACCAAAAAAAAAAATTCTGATAACTTTGGTTTTAAAGAATTTATGTTCACTGATCTAACTAGGAATGATCAATTATAATTACTTGAACATTTTTTTCTTGGTGGGGAGCTCTTTGTAGTTTTTCTATTCAATAAATGACTGCTTTTCATTTGGGGTTAATGATGGCCATTTATGATATTAGGTTCAAATGCTGAAACAGGGCTGCTACAGTTGGAGAAAAAGAAAGGACTCTTATGATAATTTTCATTATACTCTTTATCTTTTTTTCCAATTAAAGTAATGAACAATCCACATAAATGAGCAATTGTCATATTTAGGTTTTACAATCTAAAGAGTACTTAGTTCGTGTTTATTATATGGTTGCTATAATATTAAATTCTGTTCAATTACTTAGAAGAATTATTACCTACATAATAAATTTTAGGGAAATGCATATATTAATGCATTTAATGAATATTTATTGAAATCCTCCCATATAAATAGACATAAATGAAAACCACTCTCTCCCTTCTCCCCTTATACTTATGATACATGTTTATATGATTAAGCATAGTACTTAAGAATACAATTGTGAGCAAAACAAGGATTTAACCATTTCTTAAAATTTTTTAAAAGATTTATTTATTATAAGTACGCTGTAGCTGTCTTCAGACACTCAGAAGAGGGTGTCAGATCTCTTTATGGATGGTTGTAAGCCACCATGTGGTTGCTGGGATTTGAACTCAGGACCTCTAGAAGAGTAGTCAGTGCTCTTAACCACTGAGCCACCTCTCCAGCCTTGTATTTAACCATTTCTTGATGGAGGTTTCAAGTACTGTAGATGTGGTAGATATAGATCTAATCACACCTTTAAGAACTGTATTTATTTATTTATTTATTTATTTATTTATTTATTTAACTTTTGTGCATGTAGGTATGCTTGTATAAATTTATATATTCCATGTGCATGCAGATATCCATGGAGGTCAGGGGCTATCAGATTCTCTGGAACTGGAGTTAAGGGTCTTTGTGATCTCCCTTTTGTCTGTCCTAGGAATTTAGCCTGGGTCCTCTGGAACAGTAGTAAGTACGTGTAACCACTAAGCCATTTCTCTAATCCTCAAATAATACTTTCTACACAAATACTTATTGCCTACCACTCTGTGTTAGGCCTACTTAAAGTCCTGAGAACATGCTAGCTGTACTTCTGCCTCAGCACCAAACCCTTGCTCTTCTCTGTTACCTAGTATAAGCAGAGCTGCTGTGTTCTCAGGACTCTAGGCGGGCCATGTATAAGGTAGGGTGTAAAAGGAGGCCAGGCAAGGGAGGGCTGCAGGGAGAGAAGAAATGAGAGGGTGATTTTCATCGATGTTCAATGGTTCTTATCACCTTGTTTATATTTTGATAAGATCACCCTGACTCTTGAATTAAAATTAGATGGCTGTATGTAGCAGATGTGCAGCTTGGTATTCAGGCAGGTCCCCAAATAGCTGGTGTTGGGGTTGTCCCTGAATCTGTTGCTTGCCTGGGGACCCCTTTCCCCTAGCTCAGCGGCCTTGTCTGGCCACAGTGGGAAAGGATACTCCCAGTCCTGCAGTGACTTCATGTGCTGGGGAGGAGGATCTTTGTGAAGAGGGACTTGGGGGGGGGAGATAGAGGTGGGTGGATATTGGGATATAAAATGAATGAATAAATAAATAATGACCAAAAGTTAGATTTCTGGTGTTGTAGAGATGGATCATTGGTTATTAGAACTCACTGTTCTTTGAGAAGACCTGGGTTTGATTGCCAGCAACCACATGCACAACCATTTGCAATTCTCAGTTCCAGGAAATATGATACCACCATCTGGCTTTCTCAGGCATCAGACAAGCAGTTGGTACATAGATATACAAGTAGGGGAAACACCTACACACATGAAATTGACAAAAGAAAGAGTGCAGGTGCAAAGGGAACACATCTCTGACCAAGGCCAGATATGATGGAGGAGTGGGCCAGTTTACTGTGGAGGTATGGTGGAAATGACTGGCTGGTTTCAATGCATATTCTGTTACATATTTCTGATAAGTTGAACAATATAATCAGTCTTAAACAGAGTCAGAGGTATGAAGATTATTTTTAACATTAGCATTTTCTAATGTTTGAATGTCAAAACTTCTTTGAAATGATCAGTAGACAATTGATAGTTTAACATTTCACTGAAAGCCACCTAATGCCTTCTGACTCTATATGAATTATGACCTTTACAGTGGGTTAAAGGGCCCATTCAGTGCACTGAAGGCTGTCCAATAAGGCAGCTGGAAGCCACATGTGTCTATTGGGGATTTACTCTATACTAGGTCAATATGCGGTGTGAAATAGAATTTATAATAGAATAAAATTTATAAAACGTATTTTCAAAACTTAGTTGGTAAAAGAAGAATGGAATGAAAATGTATTAGTGAGGTGCTTTGAATGAGAATGGCCGCCACAGGCCCAGATGCTTCAGTCTTAATCAACTACTTAGTCTCCAGTGGGTAACTAAGTAGGGATTAACTGGTATGTGTTGGAAGAGGTGTGGTACTGAGGATGGGTTTTGAGGGTTTTAAAAACTAAGGTCGTTTCCAGTGTGTTTTTCTGTACTTCTTGCTTCCCAATGAAGATGTGAGCTCTTGGCTATTTATGGACTACTGTTGGCATCAAAAGACCAGTTTTGTAGATCGGCTCCAAACTCAGGATGTCACACAAAGGTGCCCCCTGTTTCTATGGCTACCACATACCTTCCCAGAAGCTCACTTCCCACACTCACCTGTGAATAGATTCCATCACAGCATATATAAAGAGAGACCTTTCCTCACTTTTTTCCCTTTTGTCTTTCTCTCTCTCTCCTCTCTTTGTCCCCAGTAAAACCTCTTATGTGTGGAACTGTTTTGGCCTGGTGTTATGTTCAGACAGGAATCACTATGCTAACACATCAACTACAATCCTCTGAAACAGTCCACCTAGACACTTTCTTTTGTAAGTTGTCTACTTACTTGTGGCCTGCCTCTTTCCAGAAAAGATGCTCTGTAGAAACTTAGGTATATTTCTTAACCAGTATATCTACATACTGTTAATTGGCATATATTATGTAATAGTTAAATGAAAGAAAAAATTAAATAGTGTAGTGGCTATTCCTGGTTGTCAACTTGACTATATCTGGAATGAACTACAATCAAGAATTGGAAGGCTCACCTTTGATCCTAATCTGGAGGCTCAGACATATAAGTTTCTGACCTGGATCTTGGCATGGAGATCTTGACGCATAGTGGCTATGAATTTCAGAAGATTAAGATAAGGAGATCTCTGAGTTCAAGGTCATCTGGGATTAAAGGGGTGGTGGTACAGGCTTTTAATCTGGGCCATACTCTCTGCTGGAGACCTACAGCCTTTAATCTGGGCTACACCCTCTGCTGGAGACCTATATAAGGACATTAGAAGGAAGACTCACTCATTCTTCCTTGCCTGCTTGCCTCATGGGGCTGAGCAACTGCTAGATCCTTGGACTTCCATCCACAGCTGCTGCTGACCATTGTTGGGGAGTTGGATTACAGACTGTAAGTGATTGACAAATTCCCTAACTATATAGAGACTTCCCATATGTTCTGTGACTCTAGAGAACCCAGACTAATACAAATAGTGTATAGAAATTTTCTGCTAAGGCTGAATATGTAAACAGATGGTTGTCTGAGACTTGAAAAGTACAGGTAGTCTTAAGTTTTGGAACTGAATGTTAACTGTGTTCTGGAGAATGTATTAGAGTCAGGCAAAAGGTGAGGGATGGACACTCAGGATGGAAGAAAAAGAAAACCAACCAGAAGCAGCAGATTACTTATTAAAAGGTAAATTATCTACATAAGAAAAAGGGTAAGCATTTGACCAAAGTCAACATGAAAAAATGTAAAAGTAAAATTGGCAACATACCCAATCAGTGTGCTAGAAGAAGGTAGAAAAGAGTCAAATATGGTCTCCTGAGACAGGGCCTCATACTATCTGCACGGTTCAGTTTTGTGTTGCAGATTAGGGAAATGAGGCACAAGACCGAAAAAAAACAAACAAACAAAAAGCCAAACAAAAAACCTCCCAGAATGTCACACATTTAACAAGAATATATCACAACACTGGATTAGCAAACTTTGAAATAGCAGCTCAACAGAATTTTATGAGGTCTTATTGGCAAAAAGGGAACGTTTATGAAAATGTAATTTCTGCTTTTGAGTTTTGGGTCTCTAGTTTTTTTTTTTTTTAACAAGTGTACTATTTGACTCAAGGCACTAGAAGTGACTACTTGTATATGGTGGAAAAGGGCTTCTGTTGGGAGAGAATTGTACAATGTTTGAAAGTAGAGACACTAGAGCATCAAGCTTAATATATGGGCAGGCACCAAGAAAGCCCATTGGTTTCAAGATTATTTAATAGCAATACTCAGAATACCTCTTCTGCTCTTGGCATGAGGAAAAGCTGCTTGGAACTCAAATCCAGTCTTGGATGCCTTTCCTCATATGCTATATATTCAACCCAGCTACATGATCAATGAACTGTCTATGCCCTTTTCAGAAGCTTTCGCTCAACTTTTACATTCCAAGACTGTATGTAAATGTCAGTTGGCTGAGCCTCAACCCATGTGCTATTGTCATGGATCTTCAAGGAGTTTCCTTGGTTTGTATATTGGGAGATGAGGCCTCAATTCCCACTAGTTTTGAAACTAATGCTAGTCATAGTATAACTTGTTGGATTTCCAAAATGGCAAATATTTAACAGCCCACTTATCTGGCTGCTCCAGTCAATATGTAGACATTTTTTTTCTCACAACCCCTTTTATCTAACCAAATGATTTTTGCCTCATTTAATATGGTTTGGCTTACACGTCCATACATAATCAAGGATTGAATTTATACAAAGCCTATTAAAAACTGTGAGAAGTTTTCTAAAAGGGAATCATATGAACTGAAGGCTTCCCTGGATTCTTGAGAATTCTGAAGAAGTAAAATATGAAGGTGGACAGAAACAAGATGGACATAAAACCAGCCAAGGGTATGACCAGGGGAACATCATCTGTTCTGCCAAATACTGGAGTTATTCCCAAGGGCCATTGAAAGTAACCACCTCTGCAGTGATCACTAGTGGAGGTCGTTGTCAAGGCACAGAACGTTTAGGTAACAGTAGACATTGTACTCCAAAGCTGAGTCAAACTTATGAGTCACCAGCAACAAAGCCAACAATTCTCTACAGCTTTTGACACTGAGAAAGGCAATGGTTACCTCCTTTGGTTTTGCTTATCCTTCTGGAATGACTTCAGAAAGAACAGCTGTAATACCCAAACGACAGGCATCGATTGTAGATGTCTTTTCTTTGAGTCGATATTTAAAGAGTGGATACTTAAACCATTACCCTTTTCTCTTCTTTTGTACATCTACATTGAAAATAAAATGCCCAAATCTGTCAGTGTATGAATTAAACATGCATTTTCCCTTGTTTATATAAGATTTTATTGTTTTCCTACTTATTTGTCAATGGCAAGAAGTTTGCAAATTCAATGTCAGAAAACTGTTTATATGAAAGATTTGCTATCTTCAGATGAGATTGTTTTTGATTATTTTAGTATTTCATGAAAGAAAAATTAAAATAAATGAATGAGTTTTTTTTTATATATATTTGCTACCTTTAGCAGGCAACTTCATAAATCCTAGCGTCACCTAAGAATGGAGTCTCAATTGAGGGATGGTTCAGAATAGATTAGTTTGTAGGTATGCTTGTTGGGGAGTTCTTGATTGTTGGTTAATGTAGGAAGGCCACTGTAGTCAACACTTTCCCTTGGGC
The DNA here is from genome assembly GCF_947179515.1 of Apodemus sylvaticus. Lineage (NCBI taxonomy): Eukaryota > Metazoa > Chordata > Mammalia > Rodentia > Muridae > Apodemus > Apodemus sylvaticus. The sequence continues at coordinate 44,355,104 of NC_067478.1, read as the reverse complement.
AGATGGTATTGCGTTACACAAGACATCTGTGAGTGAGTGAGTATACAATATTCATCTGTTTTCTACTGTACTTCCTTGGCTGTGAGTTCCCTGATTAGAGATGATGCTGTATGGAATAGAGGCTGGCCTGTCTTAGTTCATGTCTTGGCTTCTCTCAATAATGTATAATCTCACACAAACCTATTCCTCCTCTAAGTTGATTAGGGTCTTTGTCAAAGCCACAGAACAAAACTAGAAGAATATTTTGATATTTACATTGATGAATTAAGTCAATTTCTAAATGTCAGTAGCAACTTATTAAACTTCACCATGATATTTATATGCCAAAATATAACACAAAGTCTTAATTTAGTTCATAATTTAAACAATTAGACAAAATGATAATAATCTAGACCCAGTAAAAATATATTTCACCATATCTGATAAAATTTTTCAAAACTGGTGCTGAGCAACACAAGTGAACTGATTATTGGATGGTTTATTGAACCCACTTATATCTGATTCAGCATAAAACTTCAGTTGACATCTAATTTAAAAAACATGTTTATGCCCAAAGTTGTAATTATTTGTGCTGTAACTGTAGTCACATGTGTTTGAATATATATATATATATATATATATATATATATATATATATATATATATATATATATTTACTTTTCTATTATCAACTTGGTACACCTTCAATTCAGAAATTTAGAAAAAAATAGAAAAGTAATGAAAGGAATTCAATCATTTGCCCTTTCAGAACGAGCCAGTGTTGACTTTTACTGTATTGATTTCCAGTGCTTTTCTGTGACTGGTCTATGTGCATGTATACCATGGGAAGGAGTTACTATGCACTTTTCTCCCCCTGAATTTATTTAGCGATATGGCTAAAAGTCAAGAGATTTGCTTTGGATTTTGAACACATTCAAAAGCTACATGACACATGACACCTTTTGAAACTTTAGAAGGTAATTTTTGATTGGTCTTCTTTGGTATAAGAGAAGAATGCACACAGCTGCATTCTGACATGACTTGCCCTGGTTCATTTAGAGGCTGTGCTCTCTGTGTTATTGTTGTTGAAGGTCAGAGATGCTTCTTGCAATTAGTATGATACTGATGCTTACATTGTTTGTTTTTGCAATTAAAATTCATTTATTTGGCAGGGTATGGTAATTCACACCTGTGATTGCAACATGTGGGAAGCTGAATCATTGCCAGTTAATTCTAGGTCAGCTTCAAAAAGTGAAAAGCTTTGTCAGAGAGATATAAACAAACAAACCTCCACCTGTTTCACAAATATAAGAAGTATCTCCCAGATGATTTGTATAAGTTCTGCTCTGTTGTCTAAAGGGGCTTGAGATGAAGTGCTCTGTCTCTGTCAATGTCTTTGTCTCTGTCTCTCTTTCTCATACTCTTGCTCTCCCTCTTCCTACCCCTCCCCTTCTCTCTTCACTTGTTAGATATTCTATGAGGAAGAGAGTGAGTAGAAATTATGCATCTGAACTTTGTGACATGTAATGTTCTAAGGGAATAGCTTAGGTAACCTGGGTCCTGTGAAGTCATGTGGAAACCCTAAGAGGTCAATCAGCTTTGGAAGAGAAATGTGATGGAAAGCCCTCATTTGCCACTTCATGCTGACCCTGAACACGTTGTTGGCATCACCTAGAGAGGAATTTCTAGAGAAATGTAGCGACTGAGGTAAAGCCAACTCTAATGTCTGGGGGGAAGTCTAGTGTTTGGAAGGAGGTGTGGCAATTCAGATGCAATCAATCACTAATATCACAGAACTTCTCACTTTCTGCTCTCATCCTTATCACTGCTATGAAGCCCCAGAGAGGACAGCCTTGTGGCCCTGATCAACAGCATCACTGATAGTTAGAATGGGAAACTTTGAATCTTTGAATGTTCATGATAAGAATCCTTAGGTCTATTGACAGAGAAAAGGAAGATTTTTTTTACTCAGAGTTAATTGTTTTACTTGTGATTCAACTGTGCTATAGTCTGCATGGTCAGGGGCAATGATTAGTAGCCATGGAGTCATACTTAGGTATGTTGTCTTCTCTAGATCTCTTGAAAGGTTGAGACTTACCATCTCATTCATTTTCTTTCATGGACTTTGGAATTTTAAGGAATGTTTAGGGAGCAAATACTTCTTTTTACAAATACTTATGTATTATTTATAGATGCCTATATAATCATTTTATATATTGAAAAGACTACTTAGATTAGGATTCCATACATTTGATCTTAGTTAATGATAAAGACTATGGCACAGAGAGGGTGGCAACTTGCCTATTGAAGTAGCAGAGCCCATGTTAGCCTCAAGAGGGCGCTGTTGAACCCAGCGCTCAATGGCAAGATCGTTAGCCACCTAATATTTTGGTATTAAACGTGCTAGAAGTTTGAAGACAGATGGCTTCCTAAATGGTGGTTTAAATAGGAATGGCCATCGTGGACTCATGTGTGTGAATGCTTCATCAAAGGGAGTAGTAGGTGGTGTGGCCTTGCTGGAGCAGGTATGACCTTATTGCAGGAAGTGGTTCACTGAGGATGGGCTTTGGGGTTCAGAAGCTCAAGTCTGGCCAGTGTGTCTCAGTCTTCCCTTCCAGCTGCATGCCAATCCAGATGTAGACCTCTCAGCTCCTCTCCAGCACCATGTCTATCTGCATGTCACCATGCTTGCTGCCAGCTTACAGTTATTCTTAATGATCTCCTTTGCAAGAATTTTTGTGATCATGCATCTCTTCATAGCAATAAAACTATATGACCGAACCACACTAAACTAAACCAAACCAAACCAAACCAAAACAGGTAGCTCAAAATGGAAAACATTTTAAGTGGATAGCCAAATTATTAGAAAAGAACCTCATAGTTTTATGTTTGTAAAAACAGCATGTATTGAGTAATAGTGGATCTTCAAGTGCATGCAGTAGTCAGACTCAGCCCTCATTCTTTCTTGTTTATTCATGCCCAGCTTTTATCATACAATGTTTCTGTTGCACTTTGCTATACCCTTCTGTTTTTTGGAGTTTTGCCTGTGAGTCTTAGCCTTTAATGCCTGAGCTATGTTTTTAAAGTTATAATCAAGGTAAGAATAAATAAACAGTTGCCTAGTATCAGAGAGTAGCCTAGCTTTCCTTTGAAAGCAAGTGAGTCAGCTTTTAGCATTCCAAGATTACTCAGGGCAGCTAGAAAGGGCAGAGATTGCCCCATGACTCAGGATGAGAGTGGGAAACAGGAATAAGAGTGGAAAATGCACACGTTCAAAAATTATATCATAAAGGTAAGTGATCTTTTGCTAATCAGAGTCAGGATGGATCATAAAGGTAAGTGAGCTTTAGGTAAACAGAGGCAGGACTTGAGTTTTTGTTGGGGCATACCATGACAAAGGCTGTTGGCATTTCATGTCCTCAGAGGAAGGTTCTGGCTTTAAGGGAGCTGTGAGTATTTAGTCTGGCCCTCACCTACTCACTGCAGGCTTGGTTATTTTCCAGTTTCTGCATTTATTGATATGTTGTCACTTGAAACTGGCTGTGGTATGTGTGTTCACACTGTGAAAAACAGGGCCTTTTCTTCTTCCCTAGAGGTAGATGTCAAATACCCACTCAGCCTTACATATATGCTATACATGGCCCTACTGCTTTACATGTATGTGACATATGGTACTTAAAGCCTTCCTTGTGATATTAAAAAAATACAACTAAACCAAAACACAACCAAACACAACCAAGCACAACTAAACCTAACCCAACCCAACCCAACCTAACCCAACCAAACACAACCAAACACAACCAAACACAACCAAACCCAACCCAACCCAACCCAACCAAACCAAACCAAACCAAACCAAACCAAACCAAACCAAACCAAACCAGAGAAACACTTCCTCTTTGTCTTAGCTTTCCTTATTTTATACACAGATAAATTCATATTTTCTTATTCATTAACTTTTGGGGGGCATGCATGCATTTCTATGACTTAAAACCTTTTTGAGAATCAGTCCTAAGAACATGGATGGTATTTGCTCTTGAATTTTGTAGCTGGACCATGCAAAACTTACATTTCCCGAGCCTTGGAGAATTCTGTTAGAGGAGTCCTCACTGAGCTTCATTTTTATCCTCTCACTGGACATTTACAATGAAAAATTACTTCCTCCCTAGCATCCATTAGCCCCCAGTATTTGTGCTAATGAGCAAGCTGCAATGAGGAGAGCAAATGGATGAGTCACAGGAACACTAAGTGGATGCTTCCTGTTTGGCCACTGCATCACAGCTGGCTCCCTGAACAGCTTGTGTGGAAGTGCCAGTCACTGTACTGCACACTACTGAGAGAACTGGTGGTGGCATGGTGGTAGTGTGGAGCACCCAGGAAAGGACTCATTGATTTGTCCTGATGAAATTGTCTTCATATATGCTGTCCAGGATGTGATTCCACATCCGGGCTGAAAGACTCTTAAATGAATAATATTACTCAAGAGCCCTTTAAAGATAATTCAGCATGAACAGAAAGCTAAACAGGCTGGATTGAAGAGAGATTTCTTTTTCTGAACCTAAACTACCTAAGTACACATGCCTTGAAGAGATTGTTGAAAACAAGGCCTGGAGTCAGGAGAAAAGTGCCTGTCCCCTGTAGGAGCCTTGCTTTGTAGGGTTTTGTGTATTCCTTTATTTTTGTTTTGTGCCTGCTTTGACACTGGCTTTGCAAACGGAAGACAAGAGACTTTAATGGCTCTAGGGCTTTCAGAGGAATGTTTCATATTGAATATTCTACAAGCAGCAGATGGAAGAAGGGTGATTCTTCCTCTGATTAGCCTCTGGGAAGGAGGTGATATACTTTGTGTACATGCAGCTCTAATGGACACAAAGGGTAACTTCAAGTTTGTGCAGCTGATGAATGGCAAACCTTTCCCTGAGGGATGCTTTAACTTTTAAGACTCAGTTGTTTCAGCCAGTAAGAGTGAACAGACTGAGGTGAAACTTTATTTTATTGGGAACTGAGTTTGTGTTAGGGTGGGCGTGATTTCTTCACATTTTCCTTGATCTACAATATTGTTTTATGCCATTCAATGAAAGGATACACAGTATATGGCTAACAGAGCAAACTGAGCAAAAGAAAAGATAAGGCTGAGACATAAGATAGGCTCAAGTTCCTGAAGTCCTGTGGTTAACATTTCCCTTACAGGAAGTAAGCTGAGCCTTATTTGATGCTTCAAGCTGGGAGATAGTCAGAGTAGAATACTGTCTAGTTTCACAGGATGGAAACAAACCAGTTTCCTAGGATAAACATGACTACCCCACAGTGAGTGCTGAGAAAAAAGCATTGAGTGAAAAGGTCAGTGATTTACAAGTTGGAAGAGGCACTGAATAGTAAGTATTTGATGTGGATTGACATCATCTTTAATTTTTAAAAGGCATTACATTAAACATCTAATGATGATGAACAGTTAGGCATTAAAGGTCCCTACCAAAGTAAAAAATCAAAACAAGTAAGAATTAAAATGCCTACCTAAATCAAGTCAGACAACAACAACCCCAAATCAGTCACAATAGGAAACATTTCAAATGGGTACCCAACTTAATAAGTGTCTTCTATGAGTATGGCAGTAAAATGATATAATCTAGATGGAGCAGTAGTGAAAATTACTCAGTAGATAAAGATGGGGAGGGTTAGAACCAGAGCCCAGGCAGTTGTAATGTGTATCAGCTCCTGTTCCACAGCCTGCTCTTCTTTCCTAGCCCCATATTTAATTGGAAAGGGGCGCTTTGTGACATGGTTTTTATATTTTCTCTCTGATATTTGGTTTGGAATAAGGAACAGAATAAAGAATTCTATAAGGTGTCTTAGTTAGGGCTTTACTGCAAATCTTACTTGCATTAAAGGACAATATTTAATTGGGGCTGGCTAACAGGTTCAGAGGTTTAGTTTATTATCTTCAAGGTAGGAGCATGGCAGCATCCAGGGAGACATGGTGCTGGCAGAGATGAGAGTTCTAGCTTCATCTGAAGGCTGCTACTGGAAGACCGACTACCAGACAGCTAGGATGAGGGTCTTAAAGAGCACACCCACAGGGATACTCCTACTCCAACAAGGCTACACCTGCTCCAAGCAGGCCACACCTTCTGACAGTGCCATTCCTTGAGCTGAGCATATACAAACCATAACATAATAGCCAAGAAACAATTCACATATCAAATGATGCCAAAGAAGAAGGAAGGAGAGGGCCCTGGTCCTGGAAAAGCTCAATGCAGCAGTGTAGGGGAGTACCAGGACAGGGAAGCAGGAAGGGGTTGATTGGGGAATAGGAGGAGGGAAGAGGGCTTCTGGGACTTTCAGGGAGGGAGGATCCAGGAAAGGGGAAATCATTTGAAATGTAAATAAAGAATATATCAAATAAAAAAATAAAATTTAAGACAAAAAAAGGTATAATCCTTATAAAACAGACCACTTATAATCTGAAAATTTTTTTTTGGTTAAGATTATTATAGACTTTAATTTATCAAACACACTATTGTGTACATGAATGTTTGTATTTAAATAGTGATTTTTTTTTCTCAGCTTATCCAACTTTTTGCTTTCTACGTAATTTACAACAATCTCAAAGATGAAGTTGACCAAGCATTCAGGGAAACAAAGACAGGATGCAGTGGTTCCTTACAGGGATTCTGAAAGATGTAGACTTGGGGAAGAGAAAAAGTAGGTGGGTGTTAATATTAATTATGAACAGACAGAGGTCAGGGACATCTAGGTGAAGAATGGGAACATTTTTCCTTTTGCACAGGAGAGATGAGATAAGTTGAGTGTATGTCAAAAAGTAGTGATGCAGCTTGAAGGAGAAAGATCTAGACGTTTCTTGGCTGCATGATCCTCATGTGTACATAAACCACGAGTTACCTCACTGACCTTCAGATCTGGTGAGGCCAAGAGTTTTGAAGGAAACTTGATTTGTGATGGTTTGGATTGCATCTGAAAGATCACCTTGAAGTGTACTTGGCCCTTTTCACAGAGCACATATGACTGTTATTACTGGAAATGTAGATCTGTAGGAGGCATGTCATTCCATTGATTAGTTCCTACAGATGGATGATTTAGGTGCAATAGGCCTTGTCATTCTAAAATTAAGATATGAAGTCATTGGAACCAAATTTTTTTTAGGAATTACTTTTATTCCTAAAAAAAGAATATATATATAAAATTGAAGACATATAGAGAGTGTGGGTGGTACTTTCCCCTTTAACCACGGAATCTAATCAGGTTCTCCTACATTATTTACTTTTAATCCATTTCTTCTGGAAACAAGGATCAGATTGCATAAATAGTTTTGTAAATTTTGATTCTTAAGAATATATCACCCCGTTCAAGGTCCTATTCTGAATTTCACTGATGATGGTTTTCCTCCTGTCTGCTATATGGCTGCTGTGTTCCACCGAGGTACTGAAGAGGTAAATGGACCTCAACCTAAAATTTGGTTCAGATGTGCAGCTTGGGAATGGAACATATGCACGAGAAGGTTAGAGAGGGGTAATTATTCATTTGTGGATCTTTATAGGGAAAGCAGGGAGTTCCAGAGCATGTTCAAAATGGCTCTTAGGAGCAGAGAAGGGAGACTGGCCTCGTGTTGTTTTCGTGGTTAGGGTTCCTTTGAGGACAGAGCTTTAATTGGCGTGGAGTCCCTGTCAGCACCTGGAGAGAGAACACCTGGGCTTTCCAAGGACCTTGCCAGGTGTAGTAAAGGGAAGGAAGGGGAGGCGGTTTGTCAAGCATCAGCCATGGAGTGTGATTCTTCACAGCAGTCTAAGCAAACTTCCCTCTGTTCTTATTTCTGCTCCTTCGTTAAGAAGGTGGGGCAAAAAAGAAGAAATGAGATAGAACAGGGGACTCTTCAAACAGTGCTTGTTCTAAACAAACGAGGCAGCAGTGACTAAGGTGAAATGCTAAGACTCATTCGTAAGCACTTGGCGCTCTACTTGCCACAGCTCTATTTCACCTGGTAGACACTGAATGTGAGGGCGGGTGAGGAAGGAGCCTCTGAGAGCCTTAGGACCACGCTCTCTTCCTTCTCTTGTGAGTCCAGGTGTGGCCACACCCCATCCATCACATCTACTTCTCTTGGGACTTGTGAGGGACACAGATGCCAAGGGCTCTGCCCAGACCCACCCAACTGGAATCTACATTTTACCGACTTTCCCTGCAATGAAGTTGTTCTTCAGTTCTGCAAAGTAGTTCCATATGGGAAGAGGTTTCCCCACACATACCTGTTTGATCAAATTCAGCTTCAAAAATAAAACCACCCTGACTTCGTTTTGAATTCAGAAATACAACTGGATTTTAATTTCTTTTCCAGCTGATGCCAAAACATATTTTTGACTGAAGTTTTCACTTTTCCATCCATTGTTTTAGTGTCATATAAATGTGGCCTGTTATAGAGTGAGGCATCGATATTCTTGAAATGAAATATTATTTAAAGGTTCTTTTTCCTTGTCCAGACAGTTTGGACATGTTCTTAACAAAACATACAAAAAGGAATCATATGTATGTGCACGCTGGTTTGAGAGAGAAAACATCCTATTCTGGTAAAGCACCAAAAAAGCAAATAGGATTAGATGCACATCTGATTCTAGAGAGATGCCTTAATTTCTGTGGGATTCAGAGGAATATTCCGAAGCGGATACCAATTCTCAGGCTGCCTATGGCTTGTCCAGACACGAAGAAGGCTTAGATGATTTTAACAAGACATGACATCAAGAGCTTTAAATGTCTCTCTCACCCCTAAATCTGGTAGGAGAAATTTAGCATCCAAAAATATGTGAGCATTGTTTGAGCTGATGAAGTGAAACCTCAACTTAAAAAACAAAACAAAACAAAACAAAAAAACACCTTTTTCTTAGGCACGGTGGCATTAAACACACTATTTTAATTTGATGATCTCGTCAAGTTTTCCACCTGCAGTGTCTAGTCTCCTCAGACAGCAACATTTCCTTCTGGTCACACCCCCACCCCCTTTCAAAACACACTCCAACTTTGAATCGTACACTTGCTTCTGGCTTCTTAAAGTCCTTCACATCATGTGAGCTCTTCTGCCCTCTCCTCCAAGTAAGGCTGTTACATTTCTGTTGGGTTGATAGGGCATGTTAACAATATCTTTCCCGTGATTCCTTGGTCTCAGAACACGTTGGGTGCCTGGGAATATATTATTTAGGGTGATTTATTCCATTGCTTACAGAATAAAACCCAGGAGAGTTAGGATTTTCCTGGGTACACAGAAGCAGAAGGCTCATTAAAGAGCCACAGGGGTGATGGAAAATAGGCATAGAAGATGATGATGGAAAGGAGTTGAAAGTATTTGAAGCCACGAGCTTTACCGATTTGCCTCAAGCTAAAATTTTAGGGCCGACTCTGATCACCCGTGCCAAGGTGAAGGTTTGTAAAGGGTGGGTCAATGAGGTAACTGAAGCTTAAACCAGGCACTGGCACCGTTAGCTTGGCTTAGGTATCTGGCAGGAGCGTGCTCTCTGCTCCGGAGGAGATCTCCACACAATCATCTGGCAGGTCTGGCGTTTTAAGACTAAAGCCTTAATTAGTGTGCTTTTGACCTGGATCTCTTCAGAGCAGCCATGGCTCATTGTGCCTAATCCACTCCTGGTTTAGAAAGGTGAAAGGGGCTGACGATTAGAAATGTTAGGTTGGCCTTCTAGAACACTTGTTCTAAACCCTGAATGCCAGCTACAGTTGAGTCCCTCATCTGTACGTGCGGCATATCTCAGAACATCATGCTGAGTCTTGAGAAATCCTTCTCTATGGGTTCAAACGCAGTTCCTATTCTTCTGTCCTTTCTCACTTGGCTATGAATACATGCTAGATCCTGGACAACCAGTGACTATTGTCACCATGGAAATTTGTCTGATAGCTCTTATGCAAGACAGATATTTTTGTTGGCTCGTTTATATATAAAATTCAGCCAGAAAAAAAATTATAGGCTTTAATTATGTTACTTATTTCCTTTACAAGATCAGGAAGCTGCTAACTGTATGTTCTAATGGATAATATTTATAGTTCCTTGCAAATAATGCTTCATTTACTATATCCATGCTGATGTGTGTGCTAATAATTACATTAAGTGTTCTTGCTCTGTCTTGTGTAAAGGCCACAGATGTCCTTTGTAGCATTTTTAGTTATAATTTAATGAAACATGGATTTTCTCATTATAATTTATATATAAGATATCACACTAAAATAACAGAATTTGAATGATTACTCTACTTTAAGGTCACAGAGCGATTACCCAATCAGTCTTGAAATCCATGGTGGCTTAATAAGGTCTGCAAACACAGATGCACCTTGCAGTTACAGAATATTTATTTAAGCAGGGCACTTTTCCTTAATTGCTTCTGTAACTGCGTAAGTCATTTTTGTTACCAATACTATTAATCCCCTCATTTCCTTGGTCTCATTCTTGCATTGCTGTCCCTTCTAGATCTCTGTCTTTCCACTTTCTACCTCTGTAGCCTACCTTAAATCACTTTAGATAGTAGAAAAAAAATTAAAGAATTGTAGAGTCCTATACTTAAATAACTTAAGCTGACTAACCTATAATATGTTGGATAGAAATCATGGAACCATAATAATATATACAATTTGTCATACATTTGTAATAAATATTTATCAGCTTAGTTATGAACTGGAAACTTTCTGAGGCTTTTTATGGGGAAGGTATTGTACTTGGAACTTTTTATACATAGTCTTGCTTAATCTCAAGATAGGTGATATTGCCAATTATCATCATGGAAAAAAAAAAAACAGGTCAGAAGTTGGTAACCATCTAAGGAATTCCACTGGCAACCACTGGAGCTGAGATTCAAAAATCTAAAACACGTAAGTCTATCTGGCTTCCCAGGAAAGGAACAGAAAACTAGAATGTTTACTTCCATTGTCAAATGGTTATGATCCAGAAATGCCTGGGAAGGTCACTGACTCAGGTCTGTCCCTGCAGTCCCTGCATTACTTGTGGAGAAAAGCTATGGCCCTGCTCAAGGAGCATTTCTAATGGTAGTTAAGTCTGGGAAAAATAAATTGCCCACTTAGACCAGTCAACTCTGATGTGGCCTTAGAAATTGTTTCACGGGCCAAGTTGATGGGAAGGTATATTTCACTACTCATACACTATAATAGTGTCCTGAGCAGAGTGTATCTCAAAGACAACCCTGATGATATGATGATGTACCCCCAGAAGGAAGGAATGGGATCGAGGAAGTCATGACAGCAACAGGCCTGCTGGAAGAGGATGACTCCCAAAGATAAGCAGATTTGTGAATCCTGGGTAGTTTCACTTGCAGAGTGTCTGACATATGAGAAAATACTGCATGGCTGGCTGAATGCTCAAGAGAGAAAGAGCAAAACCTTCTAAGTCCATTTGACCTATTAGAAATTGCCTTTAGTAACGTCCATCATCGGCTGATGGTCCAGTTCTTTTGAATTGGGACAAGCTCATTTGTTACAGCGGTTCATTGTGAGACACTACACCTGTGTGTTTTGAGTATCTGCATGAGAGGGATTCAGTGCACACTGCACTTTATAAATCACACAGTGCCTTGAGTCCAGGTCTCAAGATTCAGAGAACAACTGATTTTTAAATGTTGGCCTTTAGTTACTAAGGTTTTTTGAAAGTTAAAATCTAAGTTTGCAATTTCTCCCCTTGTTTATTGCGTGAAGTGTTGTATATCTCAGTGGATAAGGCCAAGTGCCATAAGGTCTCACATCTTTGGGAAAGCTCACCCTGTTCTTTTCCTATTTGCATTCCCCCTGGGAGTTAAGCATCTTCAGAACAAAATGAAAAGACTGAGTCCTAGGTAACTACAGGCAGAGACAAACTCAGATCTCTGATCTCTAGACAGATTATGTAAATTGTTGAGTAGAAATTAAATAAAACAACACCATTTAGGGCAATTAGCATATGGGAGCTTGTTATATTTTAAATGTAGTATCATATTCTGTGATGTAAAGTAATTCTGTGTCTCGTCAGAACATCGTTAACTGTTTTCTCTTCTCTTAAAGAGCAGCCAGTCTGGTATCACAGAAGCAGATTTATAATGATTTTTTAATGGATTGAATTTTTTCTTGTAGTATAATGCACTCACATTGCTTGAACTACAGTTGGCTGTTTGTACCCTCAGCAGGCGAAAGCCTTTATTTTAGACACTGTTCCTTCCACAAGCTATGGTTCATTGTCTCCAAAATGGTGATGACTAAATACAAACTGGATTGTTGGGAGGATCAAATAAGGAAGTATTTACAAGGGAAGTTTAATAGCAACATTTGTTATCATTATATCCACATAAAAGTTCAAATCAATAAATCAGGATAAAGGTCACAGTGGTGTCAAAATAGAATTATAGGGAAAAGGAAGGAATATTTAAAATAGATTTAAAACAAAACTGAAATCAACTCTGTGTGGTCCTGGACTAGTTAGCTCTTAGTGCAAGGCCTTGACTGGGTAATGAAGCTGGAGAGTGAGGAGACAGCCTTGGGCAGGACTGGTGCTAAGAGAGATGAGAAGCCTCTTTTCGGTCCTCCCCTACCCCCCCATCCCTCTAGCAGTAACTCTTGCCCTGGGAATTCAGAAGCCTTCCTGCTCCCTCAAGGTTCCAGTCAGTGCTAAGAGCCCCCATGTCTTTACTGAGCAGTGTTTGAAAAGGGTGTTCTCAGTGTTCTCACTGTGGTTTACCTACTCCTCACATGCTGGTTGCCATGGCTAATTAAGTGCTAGCTTTCTCTAACAAATACAAAAAAAAGACTTTTTTTTTTTAAATGGAAATTCCAGTTCACATAAGGGCATGCACCTCACTTTCCCATGCGACCCATAAATGCCACTTGGGAACCTCAGCTCTCTTCTCCAGCTCGCATAGGCTATGGGCTGGGTGGATGAGCACAGAGCGGTGATGATACAGGAACTTGATGGATACCGGTTGGTATTCAGAGGTTCAGTGGCCTTCATTTCGCCGTCGGTGAAAATTGTTCTACAAGGAGAGCTATGAGTAAGAAATTTGTCAAAAGGTTTTGAAGGGGCAATCACAAATTGCTGATGAAAGTAGATGAAGCTATGAAAAAGATTTATGAAGACTGATTTAGAATTGAATAGTGTTATGAGACACTTTTGGAATTCCACGGCCTGGCTGAGGCCAGGAGGGAAGATATGAGAAACGGGTAGAGAGCACTGTGCATTGTTTGCCAGCAGACACATTAGGCCCTACAGCTCAGATCTCAGCTGTAAAATTCCTTGCACTCTGGGTGCATTGGCTGTGGGAAATGCCTGTGGTTTTCCCAGCTTGCCTCTCTCAGCAGGCTTGAAGGCAGCCGGTCTCAAAGGCTGTAAGAATCCAATAGGAAAGGAAGCAATGAAACCTAATAATTGAAACAAAATAGAAACAGCAATGAAGTGTTAATTGAAACAGCTTCTCTTAGGAGACTGTGAATCATCCTAGAGTGTTAATTGTTCATTTCATAAGGAAAGTTGCACAGTGGCTCAGATTCTCCAAACCCTATGGCAGGAATAGAGCCCAACAGTCTCTGTAGGGATGGGAAGACTTCAATGGTAGCATGGTTGTCATTGTAAAGTCATATCTTTTCCCCTTTAAACTCAAATACCCATAGCAACCTGATATCAAATATTACTTATGTTAAGAATGTTGTAGACTCTAATTTTTATTCTAGACATAAATTGTATAATAGATCATAGTGTTTTGTTATTTCTTTTATTAATAAGGACCTTAAATGATGATTCAGATTCTGAATATAATAGGCAGAGCAGTTTTGGAGACTGCCTGTATTACTTTGTGCACTATAACATCTTAGTAGTTGTTTTTAAATCCATAAAAATAATTTTCTTCTCTCTCTCTATAATAGAGGATGTAAAATTATAGAATGAGTACAAGAATGAATACATTTTATTGCCTTATATGGGAAATATTTCAGTAAGATGTAAGACTAAATTTAGCAGGGAGAATTACAACAGAAATGTCAGTCACACAGTGATTCATGACATTGTCCATTCATAAATCTGGTATCCAGGCTACCATCTTTGTCTGCCTCCTTCATTAATTTATCTGTAAGAATTAGGATCTGAACATCTTGTTTAATGCCTCCTGAGGCAAGCTGTGCAGAATGTTAATGATCAAAACCAGAAATAGATCGACCTTTAAAACTGATGTTTCCATCACAACATTTAGAATTTTGTGCTTTGTAGCAAAACAATGGAAATGAGGCTTGGTTGTTGAAATGCCTCAAAGATAAGAAAAGGGAAGAGGGTTTCAGAGTTTTGGTTGTTTTCCCTCCGATATGTCCTTCCATGATGTCAATCCTTATGTAATTGATTTTACCTTAATCATAAACAGGTGCATGTTTCTGCACGCCTGTGCTAGTCACCTGTTATTTTCTAGTACTAAAGATCAAAGATAAGAGCTGAGTTATATTATAATAAACTTCTTTTTGTGTTATTCAACCCCTCTGCTTTTGCTTTTTCAAAAAACAAAGCACTCATGTGAATTACACATGAAAACAATTACACAGAAAAACAAATTCCACCTTGCCGCATGATGACTAGTTTAAAGTTTATAGACAGACTTACTAAAAGCACACTCATGCTTACAGCAGACTGTAGTCATCTTCAAATGGCTGAAAACAAGACTATTGATTCAGAATTAAAGCACACTAGAACTGAATGTCTAACTACAGGAGGCTCTTCACATTAAAGTCCTTTTTCTTCTGATTTATAATTGGTTTTTATTATTTGCATTTTTCTTATTTCTAATTCATTTTTAGGTTAGTCTACAAATGATCAGGTTTCATCATAGACTCTTTGTGCACATGTGCCGTTTGATAACTCTTCTTCCGCTCTCTTGCTGCCCTCCTCCATGGCTCCCCAGCGGATGCTTTCTTCCCTGAGTTAGTACATCCATTGCTATTCTATTACATAGACTCTATTCCCTTAAGTCCACTTCCTTTCTCTCACAATATATTTTCTAGTTTTGTGACCTACAAACACACATATGTACATGTGACATATACACAAATAAAATCTATCTTGTGAGTGACAATATGCAGTCTTTTTCAGCTTTTGATTTAATTTGCTTAAAAATTATTTTCAAGTTTATCTTTATTCCTGAAAATACTAGGATTTTTCTTTTCTTTATGACTACTGTGTGGTCATAAATTATAGTATTCTACTACGACTGTAGTTCCCTGATAATGTTCTTATCATTTTCTTTAGCCATTTGTACAACTAACAAGTTTTGGCATTTTTTGCATAGTGTATCTAGTACAGCTATAAATATTGTGTGTTAATATATCTCTGTGGTGTGTTGAGGTGATTAAGTGTGCTCTTAGGTATTTTCTTCTAAGCTTTTATGTATGAGATTTCTTTCCCAGTTTCTTAATGAGTTGATTCATAGAAAAATGAGAGATATTTGTATGAGTGATTTACAGCCTACTATATTATTAAAGTGTTTACAGATCTAAGAGAATTCTGGTAAAGTTTGGGGTTCTTTAAAATATAGAGTCATGTCTTCTTACATACAGCTAATAGCCTACTTCTTTCCATTTGTAATCCCTTCCTTGTCCTGTTGCTCTAAGACTCTGGGGACTGTACTGAGAGCAGAGTATGCTATAGAGGAAGTGTTTGCCGTTTTTTTCTCATCTCATACAATGTCAGCTACAGGTGGCTCATTTGTAGTCTTGATTTAATTGAAGTATTTTTCCTTCTATTCCTAGATTCATGAGGGCTTTTATCTTGAAGTGGTATTAAACTTTGTCCGAGTCCTTTTCTCTGTTGAGATGGTCATGGGTTTCTGTCTCTAAGTCTATTTATGAACTAACTTGCATTTGTTGATTTTTTTGTTTGTTTGTTGATCCAACTTTACCTCTCTGACAGAGAAATAAATTAGCCATGGCTTATGGTTTTAATGAAATTTTGAACTTGATTTGTTAAAGTTTTATTGAAAATTTTTCATTGTTTATTGGGTTTCTCTTGTATCCTTATCTGATTTTGTAACCAGGGCAGTGGTAGCTTGTTTGATGACTAAATCTGAAAGTATTTCTTTACTATCTAGCTTAATGGGATAATTGGAGGAATGCTGTTATGTAAATAAAGAAAATATCTAACAACAGGGAATATTTTCTGGACTTTGTTGAGTTTTTTTATTCATTATGATTATTGTTTCATTTGTGTTAACATTTTATTTTCTTTCTTTTTAAAAATTAATTATTTTATTTATTTACATTCCAGAGGTTGCCCCTCTCCCAAATTTCTCTATCCCATTCCTTATCTCCTTTGCTTCCTTCTGAGAGAGTGCCCTCATCCCCTTCCAGCTTCCCCCTCCACGGTTTATCCATTCCCCCTCCCTTTGCCTCTGAGAGGATACTCCCCCCACCCCCAGCATTCCCCTTTCCTGGGATATCAAGTCTTTACAGGAGTGTGCACATCCTTTCCAGCTGAGGCCAGACAATACAGTCTTCTGCTACATATGTGTCAGGGGCCTCAGACCAGCCTGTGTATGCTCTTTGGTTGGTGTTTTAGTCTCTGGGAGTTCCCAGACTCTAGGTTCATTGAGACTGTTGGTCTTCCTATGGGATTGCCATCCCCTTCAGCTCCTTCAATCCCTCCCCTAACTCTTCCATAGGGGTCCCTGACCCATCATGTTAATTTTTAATGGAGCACTTTAAGTCCTTTTTTTTTTTAATCTTATTTTGGGAGATTGTGTCTAGCAGTTATCCATTTCTCCCTAGATTTTACTTTCTTTTTTCTGTCTTTTCATTGACAATACTTTTCTTATACAATATATTATGGTCATGATTTCCCCTCTCTCATCTCATCCCAGATCCTCCATACCTCTCCAAAACCCAGCTGTCTCTCTCTTTCTTAAAAACAACAACAACAACAAACAAACAAAAACAGGCAAAAGGTAAACAACCCAGAATAAAACAAATTAAACAAGCATAAAAAGAAGAAAAAGTATGAAACACACACACACACACACCACTTAAAAACAAAATCAGAAACTATTATAGATAAGCAAAAAAGACTAGTAAGATAAACTTATGCTCAAATGGAGCCGCATGTTGTCCCTTTTCTGGCTACTGCTCCACCAGCCTCCACCAGGCCTACTGCATCAGAAATGTCTAGATTAGGCCCACTATCTGCTATACAAGGAAAATCCAGGGAAAAGCAGATGGCTGAAGGCCAGCATAAGAACACAATCAACAAGAAGCCAGGCAATTAGTACCTCAGAACACAGCTATCCTACTACAGCAAGCCCCAGATATCCTATTACAACCGAGACACAAGAAAATTACCTTAAATCCAATCTTAGAGAGATGATAGAGAACTTTAAAGAGGAAATGAATAAAATAAGCACCTTGAAGAAATACAGGAAGATATAATCAAATAGATAGAGGTTTTAAAAGAGGAAACAAAAAAGTCCAGTAAAGAAGTACAGGAAGATACCATTAAACAGGTGAAGGAAATAAATAAAATTGTTCAAGATTTTAAGTGGGAATAGAAGCAATAAGGAGCGAATCCTGGAGATGGACAAGGTAGGGAAGAGAACAGAAAAACAAAACAAAACAAAAACAAATAAAACTCCCCCACACAAAACAAAACAAAAAAATAGATGCAAGCTTCACCAATAGAATACAAGAAATGGAAGAGAGAAACCCAGGAGTAGAAGATTTGATAGAAGAACTTAACATATTTGCCAGAGAAGCTGTTAAGTCTAAGAAATTCCTGACATAAAACATCCAGGAAATCTGAGATACCATGAAAATACATAAGAATATTAGGAACAGAAGAAGGTAAAGAGTCCCAGTTCCAAGGACCAGAAAATATTTTGAACAAATCATGGAAGAAACAAATTTCAACCTAAAGAAAGAGATGCCTATAAATATAAAAGAAGATTATACAACACCAAATGGAACAGGAAAAGAAAATTCTCCCACTACATAATAATCAAATCACTAAATCTATAGAATAGAGAAAGAATATGAAAATTTCAAGGGAAAACAGCCAAGTAACATACAAGGGCAGAACTATCAAAATCACACCTGACTTCTCAACAGAGACTCTGAAACCTAGAAGGGCTTAAATATGTATCCTGCAGCCTCTAAGAATGCTAACCTAGGATACTATACCCAGCAAAACTCTCAATCATCTTTGATGGAGAAAACAAAATATTACAAGACAAGGCCAAATTTAAACAATATCTATCCACAAATCCAACTCTAAACCTAGATTTCACAACTGAGGAATCTCGAATGACTGAGAAGCACCTAAAGAAATGTTCAAAGTCTTTAGTGATCAGAGAAATGAAAATTAAAACGATCCTGTGATTCCACCTTACACCAATCAGAATGGCTAAGATCAAAACCACAGGTGACAACACATGTTGGAGGGAATGTGGAGAAAGAGGAACACTTCTCCATTGCTGGTGGGATTGCAAAGTGGTACAACCACTCTGGAAATCAATCTGGAGCTTCCTCAGAAAATTGGAAATAGATCTACCCGAAGACCCAGCAATACCACTCATGGGAATATACCCATGTCACAGGGGCACATATTCAATTATGTTCATAGCAGCCTCGTTTGTGATAGCCAGAAGCTGGAAATAACCCAGATGTCCCACAACAGAAGAATGGATACAGAAATTGTGGTTCATTTACACAATGGAATATTACTCATTTATTAAGAACGAGGACATCCTGAGTTTTGCAGACAAATGGATGGAACTAGAAAATATCCTGAGTGAGGTAACTCAGACCCAAAAGGACATGCATGTTATGTGTTCACTAATAAGTGGATGTTATCCCCCCCCCCCGAAAAGAAAAGTACAGAGTACCCAAGATACAATCTATAGGATTCAAAAAGGTCAACAAGCTGAAGTGCCCAAGTGAGGATAACTCAGTCACACTTGGGAGGGAGAACAAAGCAATCACAACTGGGGAGAAAGGGAGGGAACTGGGAAGAAATGTGGACAGGAGTTGGGGGGAGATAGTGGAGGGGAAAGGGGAACCTAATCTGGTATTGGGTGAGGGAAGAGGAGGGAAAAGGCCCCCCTGTGAGGGCCAGCAGAAAGAATGGAAACAGGCAACCTCAGGAGATAGGAAGTTGGGGGGATCCTCCAGAATGCAGCAGAGACCATGGAGGTGAGAGACTCTCAAGACTCAAAGGGAGGGACCTTAGATGAAATGACCTACAGTAGGGAGAAGGAACTTATAGAGTCCACCTCCAGCAGGAAGACAGGGAATCAAATGGGGGGGGGGCATCCCACAGTCACAATCTGACTTATAATTGTTTCTCTCTCTGAAAGAATTACAGGGATGGAAATGGAGAGGAGCTTGAGGAAAAGAAGGTCCAGTGACAGACCCAATGTGGGATTCAGCTCAAGGGAGGTCCCAAATCCTGACACTATAACCGAGTCCATGGAGCACTCACAAAAAAGGACTTATCATGACTGCCCTCTGAAAGACCCAACAAGCAGCTGAAAGAGTCAGATGCAGATATTTGTACTCAACCAATGGACAGAAGCAGCTGAGCCTTGTTGTTGGATTAGGGAAAGCTGAAAGAAGCTGGGGAGAAGGGCAATCCTGTAGGAGGACCTGCAGTCTCAATTAATCTGGGACCCTGAGATCTCTGAAACACTAGACCACCAAACAGGTAGCATACACCAGCTGATATGAGGCTCCTAACAGACATACAGTAGAGGACTGCCGGGTCTGTGTTCATTCAGAGATGATGCACCTAACCCTCAAGAGACTGGAGGCCCCAGGGTGTTTAGAGACAGGTAGGGTGGAAGATGGGGACTTCCAGGTGGAGATATGGGGGTGGGTAGGAGGTATGGATGTAGAACAGTCAGAGGGTAGATGGGACGGGGTGGGTAAAATATGGAGTGTAAAAAATGAATTAATTAATTAAAAAAAGTAATAGAAGGAAAACTCCAACCGAAGGAAGTTAACTACACCCAACGAAACACAGTAAATAAATAATTCCACACTGACTAAAACAAAACAAGGGCAACACACACACACACACACACACACACACGCGCAAAACAAATCATCCACATTAACACCAAGATGACAGGAATTAACAATCATTGGTCATGAACAGACCTCAACATCAATGGACGCAATTCTCCAATAAAAGGACACAGGATAACAGAATGGATGTGAAAATAAGAGCCATCATTTTACTGTATATAAGAGACACACCTCAGTGACAAAGATAGACATTATCTCAGAGTAAGGGGCTGGGACAAAGTTTTTTAAGTAAATGGATCCAAGAAGAAAGTTTCAGTAGGCATTCTAATATAAAATAGACTTTCAACCTAAATAAATCAAAATTGATGTAGAAAGACACTTCATACTCATCAAAGGAAAAATTCACCAAGATGGCATCTCAGTCCATGCCCTAAATGCAAGGGCACCCACATTAATAAAAGTAACATTACTAAAACTTAAATTGCAAATCAAACCCCACACATTAATAGTGGACAACTTCATCACCCATTCTTACCAATGGACAGGTCATGAAGACAGAAACTAAACTGAGAAATGATGAACCTAACAGCAGTTATGAATCAAATAGACCTAACAGATAGCTACATATCATTTCTCCTAAGTATAAAAGAATATACATTCTTCTCAGCACCTCACATAATCTTCTCCAAAATCGACCCTATAGTTGGCCACAAACAAGTCTCAACATATACAAGAAAATTGAAATAAATCTTTGGATCTTATCAGACCATCTGCGATTAAAACAGGGCTTAAAAAACAACAGAAACAAAAGAAATCATACAACAACTCTCTACTCAATGATCTCTGGGTCAGATTGCACTGTTCCCTCAAAGCATGTTTTTAATTATAATGTCAGGAGATATAAGTTCATTAATACTGTTTCAGACAGAGTATTTCAGTTAATTCTTGGCTGGAATTCAAGCAGAGGTGATGAAATCAATTCAGTATTGTATAGGGACGAAGTTATTAATCTTGCCTTTCCATTAACCCCACCCACACTTGAATTTCTGTAAAACATTTTCTACAAAATTCATACATGATTACCAGAGAAATGGCTGAAGAATATTTAATGTATAAATAAATGTCTTCCTGACTTGACTTGTTTTGGAGGAACTAGGAAATCAAACCCAGTGATTCGAGCATGTTATATATGCACTTTATCACTCAGATGCATACCCAGTCCCTCCTTCAAAATTGCTTCTAGTTATCTGTATCTGCCTAGCTGGGAGTTTTAAGTTTTCTTCATGAAGTCCTCATATGCTTATTGGGTATTCTTCCTTCTCTCTACATATATGTGAATTTGAGAAGAGTTGGGTGGTTAAAAGAGTCTTTCTCCCCTGAGTGTGCAGCATAAAAAAGGATGTGCTCACTGATGTCAGAAGCTAGTCCTTTTAGTTGTTTTCTTTGACTGGCAGCAAGTTTGAAGCTTCAAAAATTAATCTGGTCCACAACAGGATCTCCCGTGACCCATATCAAGAGTTTAGTGACTTTCCCAAACTGACTACTGTTTGTTTATTAGGCTATGTGCATACATAGTTCAAAAGAACTTAATTATGATTATTTTAATGGCTTAGATAATTTCATTTACTAGGGTAAACTCTTCCTGTACAAGTTTTCCTTGACATGAAATTGTGAGATATCAGTGAGTATGAGTGATTGATGTTTTCCCAGAGGATCTGAGTTTAGTTCCCAGCACCCACAAAGGATGATTCATGACTGCCTGTAAGTATAGTTCTAGAGGACCTGACACCTCTTCTGGCCTCTTCAGGTACTGCAAGCACAAACCCATATATAAACCCATACACAGGGAGAGTTGGCTCAATGTTTAAGAGCACTGGTGGCTTTATCAGAGGATCTGGGTTGGATTTTTCAGTACCCATATGATGGCTTGCAACAATCTGTACATCTAGTTATAGGGGTTATGACTCTGATACCCTCTTCGAGCTTCTATGGATAGTATGAGGCAGACTAGACCATGTGAGCAAAATGCCTTTACAAATAAAACTAAAATAAAATAAAAATGAAAATTTTAAATATTCAAATAAGTATTAAAAATTGTGAATGTTAAGAATTGGTTCAATTCTAAATTTGGAACTTCTGGAACCATTTACTATTCATCCTCTCCATTATTTGGGTAAGTGGTGGGAAGTAATGGACATTTTTGAGACAACATTTTTGGACAAATATAGCCACCCTCTTCTAATCTGAAAATGGAAATAGGGAAAAATGAAATGACTTAGATGTTATGTGGCATTAAACTTTTGGACACAAAGGAAGTTAAAGGTATTTCTAAAATTAGTCATTTTCCTGAATAACACAGAGTAACATTATTAATATGCAAATTTCATTAGGCAGAATCACAAGAGTCTCTAAGAGATCTGAATATGTTATGATTCACATTTAGTCAAATCCTACATATAAATCCATTTCTCAGAATGAATAATTTACTTGTTGGTATACTGATTGATCTAATACTGTTGCCTGCTGGAGATGCTGATGATGAAACTAGAAATGTCATGTTGAATTCATGACTTTTCTGTAGCTGTGATAAACACTATGATCAAAAGCAACTGAAAGGAGAGAGTGGTTTACATTGGTACACAGTTCCAGAGGAACTGAGTACATCAACATGTGAAAGGCTTTGAAATCTCAAGTCCTCCCTAAATCACATATTTCCTTGATAAGGCTTTATGTCTTAAATGTTTCATAGCCCCCCCCCCCCCCTCCCAAAGTGCCAGTAACTGGGGGATTGAACATTATGGGGGCCATTTCTCATTCGAACCATGCATTTAAATTCCTAGTAGACTTCCATTTTTTTCCACTTGAAAGATGAGGGATTAAAACCCAGATTGACACATTGATGATAGTTTGATTGGTGGGTACCACTGCAGAGGTTCCTGACTTTATCAAAAATTCTGTTCACTGTTGCACAGAGGTTCCCAATGATGCTGGCAGAATTAGTGATTCCTTTGCTGGACTTACAAGCCAAGTGCTGTGAAATATGGGAAAGAGCATGTGTGATGAGATGAAGACCGCCCCATAGATATTAGACTGAAAATGACCTGGTCACTCACACATTTTATTAAGGAGTTTGCATTATGTTCATGAGACCACAGGGAGCCATTAACAGCTTTTTAAAGAAACATACACTGTGATTCAGATGTTATTATGAGAATAACTTTAGCAGCTGTGAGAAACAAAGACAAGCATTGCACTTATTTTCCAGTCATTTTGATTGCTTGAGAAGTCTCACATGAACATTGCTTATAAATTATGTTGCTGGCACCATAGTACTGATGGTATATATTTATGTTATAGAATTACAAAAAGAAAAATGAAACAAGATTTCAACTGGTCCTTCTTTTTAAATTCTATGTTATTGTTAGTAGTAAATTAACTTTGCATCCTAATGTACAATGAAGATAGTTGTAAACTTTTAGCACTATATGGTTGGTCTATGTGTAGCTCTTTTGAAGGTGTATTTTTCTATGTGTTTGTGACACACACACACACACACACACACACACACACACACACACACGATCATATGTGCCCATGCATACCTGAATATGTTCACATGTGTGGGTGCCTGCAGAAGGCAGAAGAGAATGGCAGATCTCTTGTGTATAGAGGTATAAGTGGTTGTGAGCATCCTGACATGGGTGCTGGGAACTGAATTCAGGTGCTCCAGAAGAGCAGCCATCATTCTCAGTTGCTTAACCATCCCTTCAGTTCCTGTTTGAATATATGTCTTAAAAACAGAACCCCAGGACCCAAGTGATTATTAAACCTTGCTGTAGAACTGTCTGACATGGTGGTCACTTTAGTTTTGTTCTATGTTTTCATTTCATTTCTTCTTTAATGAAATGTCCCATCCCCCAGTTTTCATAATTTTGGACATTTATGCGTTTGTTATTTCTGCACTCTAATTATGTAGTCTTGTACTTTTGTTAACTAAAAAATTTCCAACTTCCTTGACACTGGTTATTTTCTACAAAGCAATTTAAGAGTGTTAGACTTTTTAATTTTCAATAAAATAGTTCCACACTTCCTGATATTATCTATAAAAGTTCAAATGTGTTCACAAGTTAATGTGTAGGTTAGAATGTTTTAGAATTATCAGTGTTACTACTGGATGAAAATTAGTCATTGAAGTTGAATGGATTAGTTCGTTTATTCTATCTCAGAAAATGCTTTCTATGCATGTGTGTTTTGAATAGTATTTTGGGCTTAATTTTTAAATAAAATATTCACTTAACTACTTTACTTCAAGTTTTTGTTATAGAAGTCTTTTTGCCTTTTCTTTATTATAAAACTGGAATAGTCCCTTAGGCAGGGATGCAGCTGAATGCTAGAGCATTTGTAAAGCCCTTGGTTTGGTCCTCAGAATTGCCAACACAAACAGAAAAATACACCAAACATTAAAATAACTAAAACGGGCTCTCCTTGGTAAGGCAACACATTGAAAGTACCATCACTGTCTGGTCCTGCATGCTGAGGAAATTTCTTTTCAGTCATGGTTCTCATCCCATCAAAGGAATGGCTGCTGTACTCCAAGGGAGGTGTGTAGCAGCTTTACGAAAAATGTGCTAAACTATCTTCTCACTATGTATACTTTTCCTATTTTATATCTATTGAATTTTAGCACTGTATGTAAATAGAAGACCTAACATTTATCCTCACATTCTAAGAGAGTGCCTCCTGAGCCCTGTGGTATTCGTATCTACCTGGAAGACCCACAAGGGAAAAATGTGATGGAGTGATGGGGAGATGGATCAAGGGTCATCAATAGCCAAGAGATTAGAGACACCTTGATCTAGGGATATGAGTGATGAAGAAGGTAGACATCACAGAGCTTACATATGTCTTGGAATCAACCCAGTAGTAGCATATGTTCAACCAAACCAGGATTGTGGGAGAGATGCCTTTTTTGTTACTAGTGCTCCTTCTGAATTTGCTGAAATGTAAAGTCAAGAACAGTAAGTATATCAAAGTATAGATTGGTCGGTTGCACTCATAACAGTTGTGCCTCTATTGCATCTGTATGCCCTATCTGCTTTACAGGCTGGTATTATAGATTACAGGGTTCACAGATGGTCAAGGCAATTTATACCATTATTTTCTCTAATAGCCTATATACTACCTTCTAGCACCATAGAGCTAGTCAGCAGGGAGAAAGCTTCTGTCTCATATGGTCTTATTTCTTTAAGCCTTGTAACCAAGGTGTGTCGTGTGTTTAGCCTTAGGATCTTCACAACTTGTTATGTTAATCTCATTTTCTTTATTATGCATATTAATTTTGTATCAGTAATATCGAAGCAACTCAAAACATTACACAATTGTGTTTTGTTAGATAATAGCAAAAGTCAATATAAAAATGATCAATATTTTTGTAATATTGACTTGCTAAACAATGAACATAATTTAATCCAATACTTACTCAACTCTCTTTTAAACCTTTCATTAAAAATTAACCTCTTGGAGCCTTCTGTGCACAGCCTGCCAGGAGAGAGTGATTTCCCAGCAGTGTTTCCACTTCTGAGTGTGGAGGTGAGATCTCCACTTTCTCTCCAATATTTGTCTGGAGGAGAACAGCTAGGAGCGCACAGGGCATAGGATCAGTGGAGCAGCTGGGACAGGAGCCTTCCAATCACCATCTGTATCCAGGAGTTGAGCAGCTCCACAGCCATCTGCACAAAGACCCTGCCAGAAGAGAGTTTGTCTCCCAGAAATACAGACACAGGCTTACAGGCCCACAGGAGGGACAAGCTCTAGCCAGAGACAGCAAGACCAACTAACACTGGAGATAACCAAATGGTGAAAGGCAAGCACAAGAACCTTCCAACAGAAACCAAGGCTACTTGGCGACATCAGAACCCAGTTCTCCCACCACAGCAAGTCCTGGATATCCCAACACACTGGAAAAGCAAGAGTTGAATTTAAAATCACAGCATATGATGCTTAGATGACTTCAAGAAGGAAATAAATAAATTTCTTAAAGAAGCACAGGTGAATACAAGTAAACAGAAAACCTTAAAGAAGAAACACAAAGAATTACAGAAAAATGCAACCAAACAGGTGAAGAAACTGAACAAAATCATCCAGGATCTAAAAATAGAAGTTGAAACAATAAAGAAATCACAAAAGAAATCTTTGGAGATAGAAAACCTAGGAAAGAAATCTGGAGTCATAGATGCAAGCATCAACAACAGAATACAAGAGATAGAAGAGAGTATCTTTGGTGCAGAAAACACCATAGAAAACATTGACACACAGTCAAAGAAAATGCAAAATACAAAAAGTCTTTAACCCAAAACATCTAGGAAATCCAGGAAACAATGAGAAGACCAAACTTAAGGATAATAGGAATATAAGAGAGCGAAGATTTACAACTTAAAGGGTCAGTAAATATCTTCAACAAAATTATAGAAGAAAACTTCCCAAACCTAATGAAAGAGATTCCTATGGATATACAAGAAGCCTAAAGAACTCCAAATAGATTAGGCCAGAAAAGAAATTCCTCCTGTCACATAATAATCAAAACACCAAATGCACAAAACAAAGAAAATACTGAAAGCAGTAAGGAAAATAAATCGAGTAACATATAAAGGAAGACCTATCAGAATTACACCAGACTTCTCACTGGAGACTATGAAAGTTAGAAGATCCTGGGCAGATTCCATATAGACTCTAAGAGAATGCAAATGCTAGCCCAGGCTACTAAACCCAGCAAAACTGGGTATAGTATGGATATGAGGAAACCAATATATTCCATGACAAAACCAAAATTACACAGTATCTTTCCACAAATCCAGCCCTTCAAAGGATAATAAGTAGAAAACCCCAACACAAGGAGGGAAACTATACCCTAGAAAGAGAAGAAAGTAATCTTCCATTAACAAATGAATAAGAAGACAGCCACAAAAATATAACACCACCTTTAACAACAATAATATCTGGAAGCAACAATCACTTTTCCTTAATATCTCTTAATATCAATGGACTCAATTCCCCAATAAAAAGACATAGGCTAACAGAGTGGATATGGAAACAGGACCCAACATTTTGCTGCATACAAGAAACCTACCTCAGTGACAAACACAGGCACTACCTTAAAGTAAAAGGCTGGAAAACAATTTTCCAAGAAATAAGCTGGAGTAGCTATTCTAATATAGAATAAAATCGACTTTTTACCTAAAGTTATCAAAAAAGATAAGGAAGGACATTTCATACTCACCAAATGAAAAATATACCAAGAAGAACTCTCAATACTGAATAATATCTATGCTCCAAATGCAAGGGCACCCACATTCATAAAAAGAAACTGAAGCTCAGAGCACACATTGCACCTCATACAATAACAGTGGGAGGCTTCAGCATCCCACTCTCATCAATGGACAGATCATGGAAACAGAAACTAAACAGAGATACTGTGAAACTAACAGAAGCTATGAACCAAATGGATTTAACAGATATCTATAGAACATTTTATCCTAAAACAAAAGAATATACCCTCTTCTCAGCACCTCATGATACCTTCTCCAAAATTGACCATATAATCGATCACAAAAGAAGCCTCAACAGATACAAGAAGACTGAAATAATCCCATGCATCTTATTAGATCATCTCAGGTTAAGGCTGATCTTCAGTAACACCAAAAACAATAGAAAAGCCCACATATACATGGAAACTGAACAAGACTCTACTCAATGATAACTTGGCTAAGGAAGAACTAAAGAACAAAATTAAAGACATTTTAGAATTTGATGAAAATGAAGTCACAGCCAAACCTATGGGACACAATGAAAGCACTCCTAAGAGGAAAACTCAGAGCTCTGAATGCCTGCAACAAGAAAGTTGGGAGAGCATGCACTACCAGCTTGACAGCACATCTGAAAGCTCTAGAACAAAAAGAAGCAAATACACTCAAGAGGAGCAGATGGCAGGAAATCATCAAACTCAGGGCTGAAATCAACTAAGTAGAAACAAAAAGAACTATACATAAAATCAACCAAACCAGGAGCTGGTTCTTTGAGAAAATCAACAAGATAAGATAAACCCGTAGCCAGACTAACCAGAGGGCGCAGAGACAGAATCTAAATTAACAAAATCAGAAATGAAAAGAGTCATAACAACAGAAACTGAGGAAATTAAAAAAAAAAAATCCTAATACAAAAGCCTTTATTCAACACAACTGGAAAATCTGGATTAAATGAACAACTTCCTAGGCAGATACCTGTTCAAAGTTAAATCAGGATCAGGTAAATGATCTAAACAGCTCCATAAAGCCAAATGAAGCAGTCATCAATAGTCTCCCAACCAAGAAACACCCAGGACCAGATGGTTTTAGTACAGAATTCTATCAGACCTTCAAAGAAGACCTAATACCAATATTCTCCAAACTGTTCCACAAAATAGAAACAGAAGGGACCCTATCCAATTCGTTCAATGAAGCCCAAATTACTCTGATACCTAAACCAACAAAGACCCTACAAAAATGGAGATCTTCAGACCAATTTCCCTTATGAATATCGCTGCAAAAATACTCAATAAAACTCTTGCAAAGAGAATCCAAGAGTACAGCAAAATGATCATCCATCATGATCAAGTAGGCTTCATCCCAGGGATGCAGGGATGGTTCAATATAAGGAAATTCATCAACATAATCCACTACATAAACAAACTCAAAGAACAAAAACCACATGATCATCTCATTAGATGCTGACAAAGCATTTGACACAGTAAAAGTGGCAAGAGGAAAAAATACAAGTCATGTATAAAAAGAAAGCCCATCAGAGCAACAGCTAATTCCTTGAGGGAAACAGAAACCCAGAAAAGCCAGGAGCAATATATTCCAGATTCTAAATGACCAATGACCTAAGTGGCCCATCTAGACCAACTCACCCAGGTAAAATATCTGCCAAATTTGAGGGAAAAAGAATAAGTTTCTACAGTAAAAACAGCCTAAACTAATACAGGAAGCAATAATTTGGGTTGAAGGGAGAATGAGTATAGCCACAGCCCTATAGATAGAAATACAAAACCATAATTACCAACCACAAAGTACCACTGTGAATACAAACAACAGTAGTAGTAAAAATTAACACATAAATTTCAATGATTACTTTCAATATTAGTGACCTCAATTTTCTAGTGACAGGATACAGGATGACTGAGTGTAATAAAAAATGTATCTTAGCTATAATTATATGCATAATCTTAGTGAAAAAAGTGTGACGAGAATGTCAATCAAAGGGAATCAGGAAGTGTGAAGGTGTTGCTATCCTATATTTGACAAAATGGATTTCAAACAAAAACCAATCAAAAGAGATAAAGAGGGACACTTCATTGTAATCAAGAAAGCAGTAAACCAAGAATACATTACTGTGCTAACCATATAAGCAACAAACTTTGATGTACCCAATTTAACTAAAAACATACTTCTGGATTTAAAGACATAGATTAATACCAACCCATTAAGAGAAAGTGATCCTGTCATGGATGGTTCCAGCCGGGAGCTAAATCCCAGGGGGACTTCTGGATATCAGGGGAGGAAACAGGTTCGGTGAGTGACAGACACAACCACACACAGAAGCGGCTTGAATCTGAATGTGTTTTTCTGAGTATCCCCTAGTCCAGTCAAGTTGACATCTCAAATTAAGCATCACATTTATCTGTCAAAGCTTCAGTTTTCTTGGGCAGTACAGGGTGTTTACCCTTAGTCCAGGGTGCATGTGGTTAAAGGGCATTTGCATTGTGGCCCCGCTGTCCCGCAAGCCTGGGAGCTGAGGAAGGACTTTTCCGCGTCTGCTGTCCCGGGCAAAGATGGCAGCATTGCAGAGCTTGGAGAGCTGCCTGGCCTGTGCTGTCCTCCCAAGAGCACTTCCGCCTAGCTCACCTGTTGCATTCTTCTCTGTGCCATGCCTGGGACCACTGTAGGCCCCCGTGATCAGCTCTGGTAGCAGTCTCTAGCCTCCAGCCCGGTGGCTGCAGCCCTTAGGCCCAGCCCGGTGAACTAACTAACTATCCAGAGTGTCTCTGAGTAAAAAGTATCTACTGTCTCCTGAATCACACCTGCATAAGCTAAAAATGTTGTTTTTCCCAAAGACTCCCTAGGTGGGGTCTGCAAAATAAAAGTAGTTCCTCACAAGCTTCCATTGCTATCCAGGTGAGCCAGGGTAGAGATAGTCTGTCTGCTTAACAAGCAAGGTCAAGAGTTAATGGCGGAACAGCATTAACTTGTCTGCTGTGGAAGTCACTGAGGTATCCAATTCAGTTGCGAATTAGCAACTCAAAAGACAGAAAGGCGGGCCTCTGGGATGGGGGAGGTAGCTTTGAGCTAAGTACCAACTCAAATGTAAATTCTTTCTACCTTGCCCACTTGCCTTGCAAGGAATGACTCAAAAACAAGAAGGAATCTGTGAGTTTAGCATTTCTGGAGAATTCTACAGTCTGCTAAAAATACCCTTTACTACCATATTTGGAGCCATACTATATACTGTTGGAGATAAATGTAATTACATAAACGACTGGAGCAAAGTGTTGCAGATTTTTTTGGCTACAAGATGGATTCTTTTACATCTTAATATGCTCGGTATTACTTAGTCCTGGCTGCTAGGAAGGAGAGTTTCAGAAGTATAGTAAATTGCCAAGTGAGATTGTCTGCTACTGTACAGGGTGTTCCACAATTTTCCCAGGAGACATTTCTCGCCTCTGTCTGTAAAATTTTGTTTTACAGATTTCACTGGGCCACTGTGGCAACACCCTACTTTCTCCAATAGACAACTGAATATAAACTACATAAAGAAACATAATGAACTGAAATTACGTGTTAAATGAAGTTAACAAATATCTACATAACCTTCATAAACACCAAAGATTATACATTCTATTCTGCAGCACATGGATGTTCTTTTAAAATGGACTACAATATGTGACACAAAACCAATATTTACAAATTAAAAAAAAAAATGGAAACAATCCTGTGTATCCCATCTGACCACAATGCAATCAATTAAAATTGATAGCAAATGATCGCTGGTAAATACACAGACCCAAGTGAATTAAATAACCCATTTCTAAATGATGGATGATTCAAAGATGAAATCAAGATATAAGATTTTCTAGAACTATAGTGACAATTTTGGAATTTTGAATTTATTAAAAACATAAAAATATTATAAGAATGTATTTTCATTTTAATCCCAGGTATGAGCTATGGGGCTGCTTCATACTGTCTGCAGCAGCTGACTATGATTGGCCTTGTGCTTTCGTAGATGCATGGTTTTGTCAGCTTCAGATATTTTCTACAAATGTGTGACATTTGGAATTCTGGGAACGTTCCAGAGGGCACATAAATGGGAGTGCCCTGAGATGTAGAGGGCTCTTGGTAATTTAAGGAGGTTGGTTGGGATTTGTCAATAGCCATGGTCAAAGAAGAATCAAAAGGAAAAAAATTAGATTCAGGGATTTTCCTAATTTCTCTCTCCTTTCTATCCTTGTTTCTCCCCTATCTAGTGTTGGGAGTGAAATGGGTGCTGGTGGGCTTGCAAGCTGGTACAACCACTCTGGAAATCAGTTTGACAGTTCCTCAGAAAATTGGACATAGTACTACCAGAGGACCCAGCTATACCACTCCTGGGCATATACCCAGGAGGTGCTCCAACATGTAATAAGGATCCATGCTCCACTATGTGGCAACCTTATTTATAATAGCCAAAAGCTGGAAAGAACCCAGATGTCCCTCAACAGAGGAATGGATACAGAAAATGTGGTACATTTACACAATGGAGTACTACTGGTCAGCTATTTAAAAAAAATGAATTCATGAAATTCTTAGGCAAATGGATGATAATATCATCCTGAGTAAGGTAACCCAATCATAAAAGAACACACATGGTATGCATTCGCTGATAAGTGGATATTAACCAAGAAGCTTGGAATACTCAAGATATAATTCACAGACCACATAAGGCTCAAGAAGAAGGAAGACCAAAGTGTGGATACTTCGGTTCTTATAAGAGGGAACAAAATACCCATGGGAGGAGATACAAAGACAAAGTGTGGAGCAGAGATGGAAGGAAAGTCCATCCAGAGATTGCCCTACCTGGGGATCCATCCCAGATACAGTTTTCCAAACCCAGACACTATTGTGAATACCAACAAGTGCTTGCTGATAGGAGCCTGATATAGCTGTCTCCTGAGAGGTTCTGCCAGTACCTGACAAATACAGAGATACATGCTCTCACCCAACCATTGGACTGAGCATAGGGAGGAGCTAGAGAAAGGACCCAAGAAGGGTTTTGCAGCCCCATAGAAGGAACAACAATATGAACCAACCAATACCCCCAGAGCTCCCAGGGGATAAACAACCAACCAAAGAGTACACATGGAAGGACCCATGGTTCCAGCCACATATAGCAGAGGATGGCCTTGTCAGACATCAGTGAGAGGAGAGGACCTTGGTTCTGTGAGGGCTGGTTGCCCCAGTGTAGGGGAATGCCAGGACAAGAAAGCAGGAGTGGGTGAGTTAGTGAGCAGTGGGGAGGGGGAACAAGATAGGGGGTTTTGGGAGGGGAAGTGAGGAAAGGTAAATAAAGAATTATCTAATAAAAATCCATTACAGTTAAAAAGGTAATGTAGCAAAAAAAAAAAAAAAAGAAAGAAAAAGAAAAAAAAAGAAAAAGAAAGAAACAAAGAAACAAAGAAAAAGAAAAAGAAAGAAACAAAGAAACAAACAAAGAAAAAGAAAAAGAAAAAAGGTAGCAAAAAGAAGACTCCACAAAGTAGCAAAGAAGTAAATTAAAATGAAAACACAACCCAAAAAAGTCATGGGGTTCTTTGAAAGCAGCTCTCAAAGGGGAATTTACAACTTAAAGTGCCTATGTTAAAATATCAGATAGATATCCAGACTGTATGTTTGCCTGTTTGGTTTTTAAGGAGAAGGAAAGAGCATGGAGTTGGGTGGGAGAGAATGTTGGGGAGAATCTGGGAGGAACTGGAAGATGGGAAATCATGATCAGACTGTTTTGTGTGGGGGCTAGAGAGATGGCTCAGTATTTAAGAGCACTGACTACTCTTCTAGAGGACCTGGGTTCAATTCTCAGCACCCACATAGCAGCTCACAACTGTCTGTAACTCCAGTTCCATGGGACTTGACTCCCTCACACAGACATACAAGTACAGAAAACACCACTGCACATGAAATTTAAAAAATTAAAACAAATGTTTTATATGAACTTTTTCAAAACAATAAAACTAATACAAATAAATGACAATGATGCAACTCAACAATTTGGGAAAACAAGCATGAATTAGATCTAAACTAAATTAATGCCAAGAAATTATAAAAATTAGAGCAGAAATTATTTAGAAACAATACAAAGGATCAACAAATTAAGAACAGATCTTTGAGAAGATAAATAATAAGAGACCATTGGGCCAACTAGCCTAAAGAAGATGACCTAAATTAACAGAATCAGAAATGAAAAGAGAAACACTGCAATAGAAAGCAAAGAAACTCAGAATATTATAAGAGAATACTTTGAAAACCTGTACTCTATTAAGTTGAAAAATCTGAAAGAAATGAACTAACTTCTAGATTTAGCCAAACCACCAAAATTAAACCATGAATAAGTCAACAACTTAAAGAGACCCACTACAAATGAGGAGATTGAAATGATAATAAAAAAATGCCTTCCAACTAAAATTGCCCCGAGCCAGATGTTTTCACAGTATAATTCTACCAGACTTTCAAAAAAAAAAAAAAGATTTTCAGCCATTGCTTCTCAAACTATTAAAAAACTGAACACAGAAGGAACACTCTGAAGTGATTTCCAAGAAGTTAGCATCACTCTAATACCAAAACCTGGCAAAGGCACAACTTCACCATAACCATCATATGTATGTATATACATAGGCACATATGCCAATATCCCTAATGAAAATTGTGTAAAAAGGTTTCAATAAAATAATTTCATATTGAATACCGATAAACCTCATGGTTAGATATACACAAGTCAATAAATATAACGAACCACATAAATGGACTTAAAGCCAAAAATCGCACGATCATCTCAATTGATACAGAAGTAACCTTTGACGAGAATGAACATTTCTTTATGGCTAGAGTGAATGTATCTCAACATAAAGCTATATACGAGAAACCCATGTCCAGTGTTATCTTAAGTGAAGAAAGATTTGAATAAATCCCAGTTAAATCAGGAAGGAAATAGGGCTGTCCCCTATTCTATTCCTTTACAATGTTATTATTGAAGCATTTTCTGGAGTGATAAGACAAGAGAGGACAATTAATGACATCGAAATAGGAAAAGAAAAAATTAAACTGTTCCAATTGGCAGATGTTATGGTGTTTATTAATCATAAGACATTCCCAAATTCTGCCAGAATACTTCTAGAAACTATAAATAAATTCAGTGAGGGTCAGGATATAAAATCAACTTGCACAAACCAATAGCTTTTCTATACCACCACATACAGAGAAAATCATGGGTACATTTTCATTGACAATAGGCTCAAAGACATCACAATGTCTAGGAATAAGTCTAAACAAAGAAATGAGGAACATTTACAATGAAAACTTTAAATCTCTGAAGAAAGACACAGAAAGGCATCAGAAAACTCATGTTCAAATATTGGGAAAATTAATATAGTGAAAATGACATTTTTCCAATAGCATTTATAGATTTAGTGTAACCACAACCAAAATACTGGTCTAATTTTCCACAAAAAAAGAGAAGAAACTATGCTAAAATTCATATGGAACCACAAAAGATACCAGATGGCCTAAACAATCCTGAGCAAAAAATGCTGGAGAGATTACATTCCAGATTTTGGGATATATTTCAAAGCCATAGTAATAAAAACATTATAGTGCCGGCACAAAAACAGACCCGTTCATTAATGAAACAAAATCAAAGACCCACATATGAACACCTAAAACTTTAGCAATTTAAAATGTGACAATACCAAAAGCATGTTGGAGGGGAAAAAAAGCTTCAACAAATGGTCCTAGGAAAACTGATGTCCACATGTATGAGAATGAAATGAGTCTCCTGTCTGTTAGTTGCACACAACTAACTCCACGTGGGCCAAAGACCTAAATGTGAAACCTGAAACCCTAAAACTGCAGAAGAACACAGGAAGTACCCTATAGAAATATGTATACTTCCTAAACAGGATTCCATTTGCCCAAGGATTAAAGCCAACAATTAACAAGTGGGACTTCATAAAACTAAGTAGCTTTTGCATAGCCAAAGAAACAATCAGCCTGGTGAAGAAGAAGGCCACACAATGGGAAAGAAGAGTTGCCAGCTATACATTTGACAGAGGACTAATATCGGAGTATGCAAGGTTCTAAAAAAAGCAGAGTCAGTCGGGCAGTGGTGGTGCACACCTGTAATCCTAGCACTCTGGGAGGCAGAGGCAGGTGGATTTCTGAGTTTGAAGCCAGCCTGCTCTCCAGAGTGAGTTCCAGGACAGCCAGGGCAACACAGAGAAATTCTGTCTCGCAAAAAACAAATCCATAAACAAAAAACAAAAACAAAAAAATCATAGTCAAAAAAAAAAGTCCAATCAACTTAAAAATTATGCCTGTGATATGAACATGGAGTTCTTAAAAGTAGAAAGGAAATTAATAAGAAATATATGAAAAATTATTGCTTTGAAATGGCTGTTTTATTTTATAATTTTTTTGTTTTTATTTTTTTACTTTACATCCTGACTGCAGTCTTACTTTCCTCCCAGTCTCCTTTTCCTACTACCCCTTCCTTCACCTATGAAAAGGGGAAGTTCTTCCACTGGGTACCAACCCACCTTGACACCTCAAGTCACTGCAGGACTAGACACATCCTCTCCCAGAGACCAGACAAGGCAGCCTAGTTAGGGGAACGGGATTCTCAGATAGCAACAGGGTCAGTTGCTGCTCCAGTTATTGGTGAGACATGCATGGGACCAAGATGCACAACTGTTATATATGTGCAGGGGTCCTAGGTCCAACTCTTAAATGCTCTTTGGTTGATGGTTTAGTCTCTGAGAGTTCCCAAGGGTCCAGGTTAGTTGACTCTGTTGGTCTTCCTGTGGAGTCCCTATCCCCTCTGGGCTAGTCCTTCCCCTTACAAGTCTTTCTGAACCTTATCTAATGTTTGGCTGAAGGTCTCTGCATCTCCTTAAGTCCACTGCTGGATGGAGCCTCTCATAGGACAGTTAAGCTAGACTGCTGTCTGTGAATCCAGGCTGACAGATACAAACATAGCCTGAGTACTACAAACTACAAGGTAGTTTAAGGAAGAAGGCAGGCCTGCAGTGTGTCCCTACTGATCCTCTGAGGACAGCTTGGCACATTCCCTTTCTCTCCTCCAACGAATTGGCAGGGGTTGCTACCACATTAATTTAAGTCTGTCTCACACAGGGCACCTGTTTACCCAGGCCAGCAATAACAAATATAGCTATCAACCGTGTCTTCATATGTTGTATCATTGTGACAGGCTTTGATCAACAAAGGCATTAAAGTCTCACAATGTGTCCCTGTGAATCCACTACCCATGCAACCGCAGTGGTAGTTATTTCCTCCATCAATCCACAGAGACATCCAGGCATTAAAGTCTTACAATGTGTCCCTGTGAATCCACTACCCATGCAACCGCAGTGGTAGTTATTTCCTCCATCAATCCACAGAGACATCCATGGAGACATGCCTGCATAGTACATTCATTAAAGTTGAGTTCACAGTGGTCTCCAAGGAATCCAGGTACTTAGTTACAGAAGTAATTCCCATATGCATCCTGACATGTGGCACCATGTAGACACAGCTGAGATCCACATTCATCAATTTCCAATCACAATTCATACCACAATACTCTTGAGAACAGACACATGTATCTTCCCATCTCATGGAGCCATACAGCATCGTTCATGAAGGGATCAGATACACATTCATCCACTTCCAAGTCACAATGCTTGCCTTGGTATCCAGGGGCACAACCCCTTTGTGGCAAGGGCTGCAAACACACTGGTTGAGATCTGTCTTACAGAACCTGACAGCATATTCAGCAGGGCAGAGACAGACAGGGTCCTCAGGGTCTTTATGGCAGGTGCCACCATGTTGGCATGTGTATCCTACACAGGAATCAGTGATAGTTTCACAGGTCAGCCCTATGTCCCCAGCAGAACTATGGCACAGGAAGCCCCTTTCTCCTGGGGTATTCACCTATCTTACCCAAGCCACAGTGGCAAAGATCAGTAAAATAGCCAGCAACAAATTTAGAGAGGATAGAAAGTAAAGAGATCTCTCAGTGACTGTTGGTAGTTTTACAAACTGGTCAATTCACTAGAAATAAATGTAAAGTATCTTCAAAAGTGTAAAAATAAATCTATTGTGTGATGCAGCCATACCACTTCTTGACATGCCCAAAGTACTCAGCATCCTATTCTACAGATACCTGCACAGCAATATTCATTCTTGGCATATACCGAAAGGACACAACATCCTACTCTACATATGGACACTTGCCAAGCAATATTCACTACTGTTCTAATCACAACAACTAGGAAATGGAAACAGCCGTAATATCCTTCAACTAAAGAATGGATATCGAAAATGTGGTTCATATACAATGTAGAATACTATTTAGCTGCTAAGAAAAGTGAAACCATGAAATAATTTGCAGATAAAGGGATGAAACTAGGAAAAGTCATATTGAATGAGGCCCAGAAATACAAATGTTGCATGATTGCTCTAAGATTCCTATGTGATGCGAATCTTCAGATGTGAACCTGTAATCTGGGATATTTACATAAACCACAGTGAGAAAAAGAAACATTTAAGGTATGGAGAATTCCCCATGGGTATTGTGGGTAGCAACAGCAAGGGTAATATTAGGTACAAGAGAGCTGAAAAAGTGGGAAAAATGGGAAGAATGTCTAATTGGGGAGGAACTTAGGAGTTAAAATGGAAAAAGTAGAAGTGTGGAATAACAGGAAGGATGTCTAAAGTTATAAGGAATTATACTATTAACCATCTACTTGGAAAAAATCCTATAATACACATGAGTTGGTACATAAATATACCTATATAATTTAAATTGAAGTTGAACACCTGCGTTGACAATGCTTTCTTGAAAATGCTTTTCCATATAAAACCCAAAGCTCTGGGCATGGCAAATCCTCTCTTGAGTTGTTTGTCAGGGTTGTCCCAAACTTCATAGTCTATTGCTGTTGTCTCCCAGAGGTGAATGGTAAGTCCCTAGTGCTGAAAACATAAAACACAGAACTAAGGCCCAGAAATGCCTAAGCTGGAACTGACCCAAATGCCTTCTCCCTGAGGACTAGTTTTCATGGTACCAGACCAGTGTGTGCCATATAAGCTTCCAAAGGAGGAAAAAAAAAAAACAAGTCCTAAAAAGATAGCTGTGACACCTTCCAAACCATAATAGTGCCCTGCATGGAACAATAGCTCTAAGGGTACAATAGTGGCACAGATATCTAGATGACAACCAACAGCTCTTTAATTGGATTTAAGATCCACCCAAGAAGAGGGAAATTATACCTGGCCCTGAAAACCTAGTAAACTCTACTCAGGACTAATGTCGTGGATCTTAGTGGAGAACCAACTATTGCTACTTACAAAACCAACATAAACCCTAGCAACATTTTAAATATTTGTCCCTATACCTACAGATAGGTAAAGTTTCTATCTCTCATTAAGAGAAGTTATCCTTGTAACAATGACCATTACAGAAAACTACAACCAATCAAACTACAGAGTTCTGGTGCCTAGTCCTAACTGATAAGTATTCAATACATCTCCAACATCTAAGGCACAGGGAACTTCATGGAAGAGGTACACATATTATAGGAGCCAGAGGTAGAGATTTTTGTCTCCTAGAAATGTCAGGATTACAATTATTAAGTCTCACCAACATGACTGCTAAAGGTCATAGAACAAGGTCAGCACCAATGAGCATTCTATAGGGCAGGATCAGTTATGGGTAAGGACAGGAGGGACACCCAGAGGGCCAGGAGAATGAATCAAAATATGCAGTAGTGGGGGCTAGGGGGCAGAGAGAACCTCTAGAAAGTCCCAGAGACCTGGGATGTGAGAGGCTACCAGGACTCAATGGCAATGACATTAGCGGAAATGCCCAACAGTGGGGAGATGGAACCTGAGGAGACCACCTCCAGCAGATATACATGACCCCCAGTTGAGGCACAGGGCCACCCACCCATTTTCAAATATTTTAACCCAGAATTCTTGCCTAAGAGAAATGCAGAGACTAAAATGGAGCAAAGACTGAAAGGTAGGTCACCCAGTGAGTGACCAGTCCATGCACACACACGAAATCCTGACACTATTACTTTTGTTATATTGTGCATGCAGACAAGAGTCTGGCATGCTTGTTTTCTGAGAGGCTCTACCAGCAACTGACTGAGATAAATGCAGATATTTACAGCCAACCATTGGATTGAGGTTCGGGACTAATATGGACTAGTTAGAGGAAGGACTGAAGGAGCTGAAGAGGATTGCAACCCCATAGGAATAACAACAATGTCAACTAACCTGGCTCCCCCTCAGAGCTCCAGAGACTAAGTCAAAAACCATGGAGCATACTTAAGCTGGTTCCTGACCCTGGGTACATGTGTAGCAGAGGACTGCCATTGTATGGCTTCAGTGGAGAGGATACTCTTAATCCTGTGAAAACTTGAAGCCCCAGTGAAAAGGGATGTTGGTGGGGGGTGAGGTGCAGGTGGGGGTGGGTGGGGGAAGCCCCCTCTCAGAGGGGAGGGAAGAGGGGGATGGGTTGAAAAACTCGATGTGGGGAAACCGGGAAGTGGGGGCAACTTTTGGAATGAAAATAAATAAAATAATTAAACGCAAATAAAACAGTGGAAAACTCACAAGGGCTCAAGCCTGGACAAAGACTACTAGACAATGAAGGAACGTTGAGATCTAGAGAAACATCTTTCCCAGGGAAGAACACACCAGTTGGATATCCAAAATCATATGTTCTTACCTGAAAACATATAGGTACAAGTAATATATAAACTATGTATATTGTGTTTATGTATTTATATTTATTCATGCTTATATGAACGAAAATAAAATAAATATGCAAAAAAGAAAATGAAGTCATGAAAGAAAATGAAAGAAACCAAGGACATTATATAGGGGTGATTGGAGTGGGAATAGAGAAAGGGGGAATGATGGACATCATACTATAGTCTCTAAAAATTAAAAAAAAATTGATTCAAAATTAAGTTTTGTTTGTTTTCATACCTTTAAAATCATATTTCCTTACATTTTTTTGTAACTATTTTGCATTTTCGTTGTACTTAAATTAGTTTCTAATTTATTTTTAAAATGTAAGCAATGGTATATGGGAGACTTATTTAGTTTTCTCAATTTTCTGCTTTAAAATCACTTAGTGAGCCTCTCTTGTCAAGTCTAATAACGTGTAATGCTGATTGCGTCTGAGTGATATTATCATCAGAAACATTGCAATTTTTTTCTTGTTCTCTAAAACTTCAAAGTTAGTCCATTTCATTGCAAACATAGTAGTGGTAAACGTTATGACTTTTAGTTCTAGTATCAAATGGCCAAATCCTGATGGAATGAAGTTAGTTTTTAATCAGCATAGCAGCCATTTGTGTTCTGTTGTCCTCTCGCTGCTATACTAGGATTCAGAATGAAGAAGCATGTGATATGTCAGTGATAGTCTATGCTTGAAATTTTTGAGTGAATATTCTTGGATATCACTCCCCCAAGCCCTCTTTACCATTTCTGTTTCTAATGGGTTTTACCCTTTTCATGATTTGGACCATTAAGAGAAGCATGCTAGGAATCTTTTAGACTGTTTTTGATGTACTTTATCATTTTAAACTTAATTAATTAATATTTATTTTATATCCTGACCTCAGTTTCCCCTCCCTCCTCTCCTCCCAGTCCTTCCCCAACACCTTTCTTCCCCATTCATCCACTCCTCCTCAGTTTCTCTTCAGAAAAGGGGAGACCATTCCAATGGTCTCTATTACTATGATAATGAGCTCACCTCTCTATTTAACATCTTAAGAAATGTGTACATATCTGCATCCTATCACCTGCCACATGGCAATCGGGTTATTTGCTAATGAAGCAGTTTCCTCATGGCACTATATTTCTTCAAGGATCATGCTGAGGAACCCAAAGATGAGGGCACAGTCATAAAGACTGGGTGTATGACTATTTCAGTCAATGGTATTTGTGTTAAAATAGTATGTACATTTTCCTTGTACATCCTTCAGGAGAGAGCTGTCTGCCTTTGTGCCCTGCCCACTTTTGTATGGTCTTTCAGTGAGGACATCATGGGTCTATCTACCAGTGCAAGGAATTCAGACTGTAGGTGGAAGGAGCTACATGGTAGAAGTGAGGGCTGGACTTTCCTAGAGAGCAAAGACGTTATACAGGAAAAATGTGTCTATTTGTTCTGTTGTATATGATAAAACCCAATAAAAGAGTGTAACAATGTAACTTGATAAAATGGTAAAACAATAAAACAATGTTACGTGACAAAAACATAAATCAGTATATGGAGAAACATAAAAAAAGAGTTTTAAGGCATGACATTGTTTGCAGAGGTAATCTCTGAGACATACTTTTGCTTCTAAGTTCCTCTAAGCAGTACACAATTAATACTCAATTAGACACTGGCGGCCGAGGTAGTGCTGTGTTCCTTGGTATCTGCCCAATGTTCTGGGTTCCCGAATGAAAGACATATATACACAGCCTTTTTATTTTCATATGCCTTAGAGAGCTCAATGGCTGGGCCACTTCCCAACCTTCACGTGGCTAATCTACTTCCCTCCGATATTCCCAAGTTGTTATTTGGGAATCTCTATTCCATCTTTGCCTCAACCTAGACCCAGTTGAGGGGCCATCTTGGGGCCTTCCTGGCTCCTGCATGGTGGTTAGGCTCTGCTCTCTGTCCTGGGCCTTCTCAGGCGTGGTTTCTCCTCTTCTCCACCTTCTCCTGGCATGGAAATCCTAAAAATCCTGCCCCTGTCTCCCTGCCTGACACTGGCCAATCAAAACCAACTGGGGGCAGGGTTCCCTCAGTGTCAGGCATGCAGATTCTCCTGCAATTTGGGGGACCTAGATTAACACAATACAAGCAGCATTAGACCAAACCCACAACAAGTTCCTAGGAAGTAAAAGAATTAAAATGACTACATCTAATAATAAATAACTCTTATTAGATGTTACTTTCTTCCCCAGTTCTATGTAAAGCCTTTTACTCTTTCACTGCAAGAAAGCTTTTTCAAGTGTATAGGAAATGTTAATG
This sequence comes from Apodemus sylvaticus, assembly GCF_947179515.1. Taxonomy (NCBI): domain Eukaryota; kingdom Metazoa; phylum Chordata; class Mammalia; order Rodentia; family Muridae; genus Apodemus; species Apodemus sylvaticus. Next base: position 44,312,723 of record NC_067478.1, on the reverse strand, counting down.
ATTAGTTGTAATAGATGTGTTGAGAGTTTAACTGTATATTTTCTTGCTGTGCTCCTTAATAACAATGATGAAGATCATTATTGTCCTGGAATCAATATAATCTGGCATAATCATGAAGATTTATGATGCTCAGAATTTATTTAAACAGAAAATTCAGCATTATTACAGTACTAGTTTTTGTAGTTGTTTTTAGTGTCAGAATCTCCCTTCTTTTCAAGCAAAATCTATGGCAGAACACCAAGACAAACATAAGTCTCTTGATTTAGGTGGGAAACATAGGCTCTGAAACCTGCCAACTTGGCTTCTCTTGTTGAAACCCAACAGCAGGGCTCTCAAACACAATGTGGAAGTCCCTGAATTAAAACAGTGGGTGTCCCGTGTGGGCTTTAGACCACATGCTTTAAGAATCACTTTCCTTTGCCTAGGCTTTGATAAGATTTGGACAGCAGACCGTGGTTGTATTCATTGGCAAAGGTCTAAACATTCATATAGATTATGAAGACTGGCAATAGCACATTCCAGAAAAGTTATGAAATGTTTAGACAGTCCCTGGTGTATTTTGCTGATCTTTATAAGCATATGAACTCTGGTTGCTTGGCGATTTAATTTAAAGTGATAATTTATTGGCCAGAATAGATTGGTAAAATCCTATCCTTACGAATTAATTCAAGAGCTTGAATTTACTCATTAAAAAATTTTAAATATCTGCCAAGCTAGGAAAAAAAGAGAGGCACATGAGAAAAGAGTGGCAGAAAGGAAAATGGAAAATTAATTCAGAGGATTTGGAACTGCTCTGAAGTCGAACTCATTCTTTAGATGGAAACACTTAATAGAGCTAACAAGACTTTTAGGGAGTGATTTCCTGATTGATCCCAGATTTTGGAGATGTTCTTTCCAAATCTCTGTCTGAGGTATTTTTTCAAACCATGGAAATAGAGCTGGTAGCTTAGTAACTAATACTGCTTTGGAGATTAACATTTTCAAGTGGGGCACCTTTGAGTTCACAAGGCATATAGGATCTACAAAAAAAGAAAAATGTAGGTTGAAATACAAAGCAGGCTTTTTGACTCACTCTGTTGAGTTAATTAAGAGTCATGGAGAATGAAGACACCCAGTGAATTTAGTACTTAAGAACTTGTTTCTCTTACAGTAGAGATAATAGTATTTACAGGACAATAAAGTTTAATAAAGTTTGTCCTCAAGGTTCCTAAATGTTTCATACATAATTCTGAAGCAGACTGGTTTCTTTGCTTGTGAATCACAGAACTCTGTCCACAAACTTGGTTTTTTTTTTTTTGTTTGTTTTGTTTTGTTTTTAAATTTTCTATATTCTTTGTTTACATTCCAAATGATTTCCCCTTTCCAGGTTCCCCCCTCCCCATATGTCCCATAAACCTTCTTCTCTCCACCCATTCTCCGATCACCTCCCTCTTTTTTCTCTGTCCTGGTACTCCCCTACAATGCTGGATCAAGCCTTTCCCTTCAGGGCCCTCTCTTTACTTCTTCATAGGAGTCATTTGTTATACTAATTGTGTCTTGGTTATTCAGAGCTTCTGGGTTAATTAATATTCACTTATCAGAGATTGCATTCCATGTGTATTCTTCACTTAGGATGATATTTTCCAGTTCCAACTATTTGCCAAAAAATTTCATGAATTCATTGTTTTTAATTGCTGAGTAGTATTCCATTGTGTAACTATACCACATTTTCTGTATCCATTCCTCCATTGAGGGACATCTGGGTTCTTTCCAGTTTCTGGCTATTATAAATAAGGCTGCTATGCACATAATGGAGCATGTATCCTTACTGCATGCCGGGGAATCCTCTGGGTATATGCCCAGGAGAGGTATAGGACGGTCCTCCAGAAGTGTCATGTCCAGTTTTCTGAGGAACTGCCAGGCTGATCAACAAATTGTGAAAAGATCTTCACCAACCCTACATCCAATAGAGGGCTAATATCCAATATATACAAAGAACTCAAGAAGTTAGACCCCAGGGAACCAAATAACCCTATTAAAAATGGGGTACAGATTCTTCTAAACAAAGAATTTTCACCTGAAGAAATTCAGATGGCCGAGAAGCACCTTAAGAAATGCTCAACATCATTAGTCATTAGGAAAATGCAAATCTAAACAACCCTGAGATTTCACCTCACAGCAGTCAGAATGGCTAAGGTTAAAAATTCAGGAGACAGCAGGTGTTGGTGAGGATGTGGAGAAAGAGGAACACTCCTCCACTGCTGGTGGGATTGCAAGATGGTACAACCACTATGGAAATCAGTCTGGTGGTTCCACAAACTTGTTAATCACAGAAAAATCTTCTTCTCCCTTAATCTTTTTCTCTCTCGTCTTACTCACCCAATACCCCCATCCCCGCTGTAGTGTCTATTGGTGTCATTAAAACAAATGTGGCCTTGAATATCTCTCTGTAGTAGTCTGTAAGAATTTACTAGTTGGTTCATCATTGCCCTGACTTTGGAGGTTGACACCAGGATTGTTTATATTTAATGTGGAACTAGGTTTCTTTGATAACTGATTGTAACTGTGGAAATGAGTTCATAGCCCATCATATACCAGAAATACACTCTGTTGGGTGTGGACCTGGGCAAGTTGGCTTTTTAAAAGTAACAATTACCAGTTTGTTTTGAGAGTACATAGTTGTTGTTTCTTTTTTTTCTGAAAGAAAATATGAATTTGGGCTTTAAGGAATAGAAATGTAAATAAGATGGTAAATGTGAGAATTATACTCTAGACTCCAGATTGAGGTTTCCTGAAGTTTAGCCTCCGTGCTGTCATTTTGTGTTTAGCCTTGAGGGCACTGTTTAAATGCAGTAAACCTCATTTTTTTCCTGTGTATTATGAAAATTTAAATACAATGCTTCTCACAGGATTGCTTTAGTATATATATGGACACACAATATACACTCAATAATAGTGACTTTTATTGTTTTATGCCATAATAGTTCTTGCCTACATTATATTATCTTATTAGCTTATGAAACAATCCATGATGTGGAGAGAATATGTCATATTATATGCTGGGAAACCAAGACTCAGGAAGACTAAATTGAATGCCCATTAATTGCATAAGTGTTACTTGGAAGGTTTAGGCTTTTATATTTTTCAACCCAGGGGTGTTAGACATCTATTAGAGCATCTGAATATTTCAGAAAGCCTGGCATGTCTTCCCTTAGAAGTGTCATAATCAACAGGCTGTGCAAGTTATTGTTTAGTTACAAATAACTGAGGCTAAATAAGCACATTTAGTACATTTTAGCTTCATAACAAAACAACTCTCCAAAATGAGTGCCATGGATCAGACAAGCACTTCTTACATTGGCTGGATGAGGGAGTCTGAACTAAAATTGTTACTGGGTTGGTTCTTTTTCAACTGTAGCTTGCAAAGTGAGTGAGCCTCAAATCTCTCTCAGTCTCTCCCTCCCCTGCCCTCTCTCTAGATGGATGAGTATTATTTATGCTCTACTCATGGTTCTGGAGGGGAGAGTAATATGTCATGTTTCAAGCTTTGGGTTGCAGAAAGCCTGTTATCATGTAGGGAGTCTATATAGTCTATAAAGGTGAAAGATGGAGGAAATATGACCCTTGTATGGTATGGACTTGAGAGACACATGGCAGGTAGGATAAAGAAAGGAGGACCTGAAGGTCTATGACATTATAGAATGGAGCCTTCTTTACTTTTTCATGTTGTTCCCAAGGCATCCATCAAGGATTGAATAGTAACTCTATCCTATGAAATGTTGGAGTATCTGAGGTCCTTCTGTTTTCTATCTTGTTCCATTGCCTGGTTTGGCCTCCATTACTAACATTAGGAATTCAACATTTTTGTCAGAGGCTAGATGATAAATATTTTATTTTTCTGTGGGCCATATGGTCTCTGTCTCAATGCTCAGTGCTGCCAATACAGCACAAGAGCAGCAGTAAGCAGAAAGTTCATGAATGAACATGGCTCTGTTCCAATACCTTTTTTTTTTTAATGAGGACTGACACTTGAATTCTTTGTGATTTTCATGTTCCATGAAATATTGTTCTTCTCTTCTTTTTTTTTCCAGAATCTAAAATAATATAAACCCGTCATTGCTTGCCAGCTATATAAAAATAGTCAGGTGGCTGAACTTATCCCGTGGGGTACAGTTGACATCTTCCAGATAGCTTGAAGGAACAAATAATTGAAAAGTCATCACAGCTGTGTCAGTTAACAGGAAGGAGGTGTGGGTAAAGAAACAAGAGACAAAAAGTGTGTGCCGGCTGGAATTTAAGGAACAGACTGCCAGAGGCAGCGCTTGGCAGTCCTATTTATGTCTTACAAGTGGCTTTTTAGTTGCATAATCTTACAGAGCTGCAAGGCATGCTGGGACAGGTAGTCTTTATTCTCCCTGCACAAACATAGTAATTACTTCTTCTGTGGATGAGAACAGCAGGAGAATATGGGTAGATCAAACAGTAAATATCTGGGGTCCGTATTTGGGGGGTGAAAATGCAGAATTAAGTTTTAGTAAATGTATAAAATGATGATTTTGTTATCATGAAGAAAGCTCTAGATTGAAAATGGTGTGCTCTAAGCTTCTTTTTTGAGAAAGAAAAACATAAACTGGAGATAAAAATCTTTCTTTATAATCTATAAATGTTAGTTACATGGGAATGGAACAAATTTTTATTATTATCATTATTATTGTTATTGCTTTCCTTCCGATTCTATATTAAACCCCCGTTCTGTTCTGTGTTTATAAATAAATTTTTAATTGAATTTTTGATTGGTTGAAAATATCTCTTTGATTAGCAGACTTATTAATCAAGTATTGTAACTTTCTTGTATTTATTCAAGCTATGTTTTCAAATCCCGACTCCCATCTAAGTTAGTGTGAATACCAAGGTTTATATAAAGTGTGTAAGATAACAAGGGTGAATTAATAAAGCCTGGTTAATATAAGATCTAATAAGGCTTGGTAAAGCACTTCTCTAAACCCCTTCATAGATAATGAAAGTAAAAATAAAATTACTATGAGGTTGAAATACAAAGTGGTCAAATCTTACCAATCTTTCCTAGCACTTAGCCCTACAGTCTTACAATGCTGACATTTGTGAGAGGAATGTTTGTGTTTGGTACTCTGTGACCTGGGCCCCAAGCCTCGAGTAATTTGAATTTGCGTTTCAGTGGGAGTTTCCCCTCTCCCAGTGGTGAGCCACTTCTCTTTCTCCAGGCTTTCTTCAAAGTCACAGACCTCAGTTCCTTACAGGTGTGGACCATCATGCCAAGGCATGTGGGTTCCAGGGGCACACGCCCAGACAGTAGAGAAGTCAGCGGAGAGTTGCCCATCCCCTCCCCCTCAATGAAATAGTATACTGTGTTTTCTGTATTCATCCGACATCAGAACTGTTATAGACAGTAACTCTTTTTCCTTATCTCTATTTGTTTACTCTTTGCAGCTTCCTGCTATTTCTTTCCAGTAAACAATTTGCATTTAAGTTCCTGTCTTGAATTTTTTCATCTAAGAGAACAGAGACAACGCTTACCTTCCCTATGAAGTTATTCAATACATGATAGTCTAATGGTTTCTAAGCCTGAAAGATAATGACACATTTGCTATTTTCATTAACGTGGTTTGCATAGTGCTGCTTAAAACACAGACTGCATCATCCTTTATGTGAATTAAACACAGGGCCACTTAGAACATAGACAGAGCCTTACTCCTTGAACGATAATTCTGTTGGGATGGAGCCTATCTAACCTGCAACTTAACAGCTTTACAGATGGTCCTTGTTTCCTTGGTCCTCAGGCCACACACCAAGAATCTGTGGTGAAGGGCCAAGCAACATCTAAGTGTGATCGGCCTAGAACACTTTGGAAACACTTTGATCTAGGGAGAAAGGTTAAAAAGGCCAGGGCAATAATCTCCTAATGTCAGACTAGAGATCAAAGATGGAGGAGTCTATGTTTACCTGAGTAGCCATGCCAATGATGATTTGTGGAAATTTATATGGAGCTAAATGACATTTTAGAAGTCCTGATATGAGGGGGTCATGCTTTCAGAGATGGAGATCAAAAGCAAGCCCAGGAAAAGGAATGCAGATAAGGCAAGTAGGAAGCCAAAGGAATATGGCAGCTGGAATCTTCACAGTCAGTGAGAATGATGTGAAGAGCTAGGAACATACGATGGAGTTTAAAGTCTAGTCCTGGGCGTCCTGGTATCCAGATGTGGCTGCATTAACAGCACAGCAGCATCTGTTAGGTTCCTTCTTCCGTTCTTCCTTCCCTCGCACCATCTTTTTCCCTTTCTTCAACAGGTGCTTGTCCCACTCTTTGCTGTTTATACTTTTCCTGGACACTCAAAGAATTAATTTGAACACATCACAATGTATACTTACTTCCTCACATACCACAACAGTGGTCAGCTTCACTTATCTACAAATAGGCCTTCACTGAATGCTTCAGAGGTACCTGCCCATGTTGACTGCCTGAAAACAGCAAGCCTGTGGTAGCGACGAATCTCAGGGGATTATATTACTTGCCTGAGTTGGTATATGTGAAGTCAGAAAAATCTTAATTATGTTGATACCATATTTATTGGCTGCCCTCAAGATCTTTGCCCACTATTGCTTTCTTAGGCTCTTTCTTAAACCTTCGGCATTGGCCTAGCTACTGTGGACGGTTTCTTTCCAAATCAAGGAGCCATAAGAACTAATCTGATTAATCAACGTTTGAGTAAGAAGTACAGGCTTTCTTGTTTGTACAGCTGTGGTTGTGAAACTAGACTGCTACCGACCAAGCGCTGGGATGAAACTGAGCCTCCCGAGTCTGTTTTCTCAGTCCCTGAAAAGGGCTGCAGCTGGATCCTCAGGGCCTCGCTTATAGTAAGTGATGCGTAGACGGCACTCGGAAGAGCACTTACACTTTATATAACATCCAGGCATGGGGATTTCAATGCCTGACGTTAGCAATCTAAATTGGACTCCAGGTTCACTCTATCAGTTTCTGGATGGTGTCCTTCATTTTCGGCACGTTTGCTCCACGTTGTAAGATTACGGCAAGTGCTTGGCAATCGGATCCACGAAAAGAGATAGAATGAGGTTGCTAAGTGGGAAATATCCTCACGGGGCTTGGGTTTTAAATCAAGGTAATAAAATCATCACACGAAGCTTGTGGAAGATCTTTCCATGGCTCCTATACCAGCATGAAGACAATAAGGTCTACAGCTGCTAGCACCTCCTGATTATCGTGTGTGTGTGTGTTTGTGTGTGTGTGTGTGTGTGTGTGTATGTACAGCAGAGGAGTGGGGAAGGCTTTATTCATCAGCCTATAGTTTTAACTATATATATTGAAAAAAAAATAGATGTTTAGTTTAAGGAGAAAATTTAAGTTAAGGTGTTGAAGGAGCCTCCCTCCCACTCTTCTTTGCGTACTTTAACTCTCCTACATATGCATCATCTAACCAGTGGGAAAGCCACTCCTGGGCGCAACCCTTGACCATATTTTAAATTAAGCATGAAAACCTGATTTCTGATAGGGACCGTGCTGGCTAGTTTTTATGTCAGCTTGGATCAGTTCAGAGTCATCTAAGAGGACAGAACCTCAGTTGAGATGTTGCTTCCATCAGATTGGATGGTAGGCAACCCCGTGGGACATTTTCTTGTTTAGTGATTAATGTGGAAAGGCCCAGTGCACTGTGCGTGGCCCTGGGTGCTATAAGAGAGCAGACTGAACAATGACCTTGAGGAACGAGCCAGAAAGCAGCACTCCTCTTTTGCCTCTGCATCACCTCCTGTTTCCAGGTTCCTGTCCTGGATTCCTTTGAAGATGAACTATATACCATTGAAGAGTTCATGAAAACACATCCTATTCTCTCCAGTTTCCTTTTGGTCATGGTGTTCTAGCATGTCAATAGAAACTCTATGAGAGGGATGTTCTCAAGGTTATGTTTACCCCTTTTCTCTTTTCTTTCCTCGTCTTCTTTTCTGAGAGGGAATCTCACCCTGATTAGTCTGGAGTTTACCTTTGTAGCTCAGGCTGGCCTCAAGTTTACAAAAAATGCCCTCCCTCAGTCTCATAGGTGTTAGATTTACAAATAGGAACGACCATTCCTGGGCCATCTTTCCCCTTTTATTATGCAATCTTTAATTCAATAAACATGCACTACACACTCAGGGATGAGGCAGAGTAATGGGACACTTGAAGGAGACTCAGAAAAAATGAAGATAATGTTGTGGCCTCAAGAAATTTACTATTTGTGGTAGTGTAAATGAGAACCGTCCTCCACAGGCTTGAGATCTGGATAGTGGCGCTGTCTGAGGAGAAAATGCAGCCTTGCTAGAATAATGTGTCACTGAAGATCAACTTTGAGAATTTAAAACCTACTTCACTTCCCGTTTGCTCGCTCTCTCTCTCTCTCTCCTCTCTTTCCCTCTCTCTCCTTATTATTCATGTGGATGAAAATAAACACAACTGGAAAAAAAGTAGAATAGGAAAGTGTGTTGAAATGCATTAAAAGGTAAATTGGTGAAAAAATTGAAATTGATTTTTAAAACAGAAAGATTCATCACAACTGTCTCTTCATTTGCCTTTATATCTTCAGCCTCTTGGTCTTCATCTCACTACCACATTTTCTGTATGCTACATGGTAGTTACGATTTCCTTTCAAGCAGCATATATAAGTAAATCCTTACAGCTCACAGCATCTATAGGTGACACAGATCAGGATTACTGGCCTGAGCATAGGGCACGTCAGGGACTCTGAGAGTGCCTCATTGGACATGGTTTGTTACAGACTGAGATAGTAAAATGCATTCTGAATCAACATTACTGAATGGACTTTTGAAGTTTTTAAAATTTATTTTCTCCTCTTAGAAGTTGTATTTTTTTTTTTAATACATAGTGTTTCCATTCTTTCTGCTGGCCCTCAGGGATTTCAGTCCTTGACCCCACCCAATACCCAATCATGTGCCCCTCTCTGCCCCTACCATCCCCTTTCCCTCCCAGATCCCTCCCTCCCCGCTTGTGATTTCTTTATTCTCCTTCCCAAGTAGGACTGAGGCATCCTCCCGTGGGTCCTCCAGCTTGTTGACCATTTTGAGTTCTGTGGGCTGTATCTTGGGTATTAGGAATTTTTTTTTTATTTTTGACTAATAACCACTTAATAGTGAGTATATCCCATGCATTTCCTTTTGGTTCTGAGTTACCTCACTCAGGATTATATTTTCTAGTTTTGCCGGCCAAACTCCAGCTGTCCTTGTTCTTAATAGTTGAATAGCATTCCATTGTGTAAATGAACCATATTTTCTGTATCCATTCTTCTGTTGTGGGACATTTGGGTTATTTCCAGCTTTCGGCTATTACAAACAAGGCTGCAATGAACATAATTGCACACATGTCCCCGTGGCATGGTGGGGCATCTTTTGGGTATATTCCCAAGAGTGATATTGCTAGGTCTTCAGGTAGATCTATTTTCAATTTTCTGAAGAACCTCCAGATTGATTTCCAGAGTGTTTGTACCAGTTTGCAATCCCACCAGCAATGAAGGAGTGTTTCTCTCCACATCCTCACCAAGATATGTTGTCATCTATGGTTTTGATCTTAGCCATTCTGATTGGTATAAGGTGGAATCTTAGGGTTGTTTTGATTTTCATTTCTCTGATCACTATGGACTTTGAATATGTCTTTAGGTGTTTCTCAGCCATTCAAGATTCCTCTGTTGTGAATTCTTGGTTTAGGTCTATACCACATTTTTTGTTTGGGTTGTTTGGTTTTTTTGGTGGTTAGCTTATTGAGTTCTTTATATATTTTGGATATTATCCCTCTATCAGATGTGGATTAGTGAAGTGTTTTTCCAATCTATAGTTTTCCAATTTGTCTTATTGGCTATGTATTTTGCCTTACAGAAGCATTCCCATTTCATGAGGTCCCATTTATCAATTCTTGATCTTAGAACATGAGCTATTGGAGTTCTGTTTAGGACAGAACTTAGTGCCAATGAGTTCAAGGCTCTTACCCACTTTCTCTTCTATTAGATTCTGTGTGTCAGGTTTTATGTTGATGTCCTTGATCCACTTAGATTTGAGCTTTGTGCAAGGCGATATATATGGTTCTATTTTCATTTTTCTACATATAGACAGCCAGTTAGACCAGCACCATTTGTTGAAGATTTTTTCTTTTTTCCATTGTATATGTTTAGCTCTACCTTGGGAGGTAGGAGGTTGAGGGGACCCCTCCCCTCAGAATGTACCAGAGACTTGGGAGGTGAGAGACTCTCAGAACTCAAAGAGAGGGACCTTAGCTGAAATGCCCTACATTGGGGAGAGGGATCTTTTAGAGCCTACCTCCAGCAGAAAGACGGGGCATCAAGTGAGGGATGGGGTTGCCATCCCACAGTCAAAATGCTGACCCATAATTATTCCTTTCTGAAAGAACTGCAGGGATAGAAATGGGGAGGAGCCTGAGGAAAAGAAGGTCCAGTGACAGGCCTAAAGTGGGATCCAGCTCAAGTGGAGGCTCCAAGACCTGACATTATTACTGAGGCTATGGAACACTCACAAAAAGGGACCTATCATGACTGCCCTTCAAAAAACCCAACAAACAGCTGAAAGAGTCAGATGCAGATATTTGCACTCAACCAATGGACAGAAGCTGCTGACCCCTGTGGTTGAATTAGGAAAAGGCTGGAAGAAGCTGAGGAGGAGGGCAACCCTGTAGGAAGACCAGCAGTCTCAACTAACCTGAACCCCCAAGATCTCTCGGATACTGGACCACCAACCAGGCAGCATACACTAGATGATATGAGGCCCCCAACACATATTCAGCAGAGGACTTCTGGGTCTGGGTCTAGTCATAGAAGAAGTACATAACTCTCAAGAGATTGGAGGCCCCAGGGAGTTTAGAGATCTGGTGGGGTGGGGAGTGGTTGGTGGGGACATCCTTGTGGGGCAAGGAGGCGGAGAGGAGGTATGCGATTTGGATCAGTCAGATAGTGGACTGGGAGGGGAATTAAATCAGAAGTTTAAAACAAACAAACAAATAAAATACATGATGTTTACATAAGTTCCTACCATTAAATTCTTTCATCTTCTTATAGAACTCTTCAGAAAAATGTCATTATAATTAAAATGTAGAATTAGATCTTTGTTTTGGACACCGGTAGCTATCAACGCTTCTTGCCTTTAGCTTGTTAATGGTATTTGCTCATGATTTTTGAACTGTATCACTGTGTAGAATTTTAAAAAATAGTTTTAAGACCAATAGAAAATAATTATGAAGTTTTCATTATAGGTTTATGTTAGTAAGATCCAAGTTTGATCTTAAGATTAAGTTTGATGTACCAAGTTTTCATAGCAAGCATGAGTTTCTTTTCCTAAAATCTGAGTTATTTGTAGACATTATCTATCTAGTTCATGTGTGGCTACATCAAGAACAGCCTAGTTCCTTATTAATATTTTCCCAGTCAAACAAGAGTTTCTTAAGGAACAAATTCACCAAGGGCTTCTTTGGTACATGACTGGAGTGGGCACTTTGGGAATAGCTGCTCTACCCAGGAAATCTGGCCAAATAGGGATTAGAATCAAAGTCCTTACAATGGGTTCAGAATTAATGCTTCTTTTAATGAAAAAAAATCACCTCAAACATTTGTTTAATTGATTCAATTTTTCTAGACATTAGCTTAGCATGCTTTTATAAACAAATTCATAAGTAGGAATTTTCCCAATGAATCAAACCTTTCTTATAAACAATTCTTGAAATTCATATGGGCTTAATAAATAATGCAAAATCATATTAAGTTTTGCCAAATTCCAAATATTGGCAAAAAAGTAATTTGACTTTTGATCAACACAAAACATTGAGGTATATTCACATGTAACAAGCTAAAACATAGTATAAATGTGTAATGACTGTATGTAGAGATCATATTATTTGTCTACAGTCTCATAGCTCTTGCTTACATGTTATATACTCCTTTGTGAAATATGATTAATATATCATTAATTTCCTTTCTCTCATGCACAGTAGGAATGAAATATTTGTCTTTGACATGTCTCATTATCCTGTACTTTTAAAACTGTTTTCAGATGTCAGTTTGTGTAATGTGATAGCTTCCCATAAGGACTTCATGAAATGTTTTTAGTTCTTTCAGAAGGCCAATGAAGATTTGGAAAATAAATAGTTCTTGAGAATACTACAACAATTAGAAGTGAAAGACACAAAAATAGAGTCTTAGTCAAAACACTGTGTCTTCAGAAAGTTCTAGAGTTCGTTAAAAGAAAATACCTCAGTGGGGATATATTTTTTTTAATTGTTGATCTTGCTTGACTATTTCTCACTGCTAAATCCCACATAAGCATGTCCCTAAAGCAATCTTCAAGATTTATATGAAGATTCACAGAAATAATACAGTGCCTTTACACACTTCAGATGACTATAACTTAATAAAGTCCATTCATATAGTGATTCAAAGCTACTTTTTTGACTTCTGCCTCTTCTTAATCTTGTCTCCTAATTCTTTTACTTAATCATGTACAACTAGGTTGTCATAATTACTTTTCTGTTGCTGTGATAAAATACTCTGACAGAGATAACTTAAGAGAAAAGGGTTTAATTTAGCTCACAGTTGATAAGACATCAAGGCAAAAAGAACTTGAAGCAACTGCTTAAATTTGAATCCATAATCATGAAACAGGGGCAGATGTATGCATACATGCTAATGATTAGCTGCCTCTCACAGCTCTTGCCTAGTCCAGGATGCCCTGCTATTTGGAATGGTGCCATTCAAAATGGAATTAAGATAGTTTCTCACAGATATACTCAGAAGCCCATATCCCAGATGAATTAGTTTTCTGTCAACTTGACAATTAAACCCATCACAAGGGCTTCTGTAATATATTTGGTGAAATTGTTTTATGGGTATACACCTCCCATTTTATTGGTTTTTTTTTTGTTTTTTGTTTTTTGTTTTCTTCTTAATCAGTCTCCCGATTAAGTCCAGTGCTGGGATTATAGTCAAAAACTACTATGGTCAGCAAAATCTATTATGTTTTAAAAGATTTCTCTTCTTTAGAATTCATCTTCTTGTCCCTTTCTTCCTTTACCTTTTCTTCCTTCTCTTTTTCCCCTTCCTTTATTCATCTGTTCTGTTATCATGGTAAATGTGAAGGATCTGGCATGGTTCCTTTTTCATAAGCAGTGGTAGAAGTCTAACACTGTAGGATTCAACAAGTGAGAAGTAGCTAGGTTTTTCACCAATGGATTGCACTGGAGAATGAAATTTAGACCCGCCTGAGGGGTCTTTCCAAGCAGAGATCGAAGTATGTGAGTATTTCTGAGGGATCTCCCTTGTTCCTGAAAAAATTGTTAAGTTTCACAATATGAAATCCAGTAGATGGTGATTGACACAGAAACCCATAACCAGTGAAGGTCAGAAAATAAAAGATTGGCAATGCTCTGCTGTAATCAGGATGTCTATAACGTACCCTAAGAGATCTTTGCAGATGAGGAGGTTGAAGGATTGTAAGATCAAGAAGTGGTGGACAACTGCCAGGAAATAGCAAGGCAGTTGCATATAAGAATGCATAGAAGTTGGGACAAATGCATAAGACCTTAGCAAGCTTGTGAACCTAGACAAGGGTTTAGGATGGCCACCACGTCCCACCTGTAGCTAAGGATCCACTGAAATTTGAGAGCTCTTTGTGAGGGACTGTTTTTTTCCCAAGGGTGCACTGCTCTTGGTTGGGTGCCCACACCCCTGTGGAAAGCCCCACATCCAAGAGTATGTAGGCAGAACCAACTGCATTTGACAAATTTAAACAAATACAATAGAAGAAACAACTTTGAGCAAGTAATGACGTTGGAAATGACAGGAGTCACGAGTGAGTGGATATGAGGAACATGCATTGTACAAAATTTTCAAAGAACAAGTAGAAATAAGGGAAAAAGATAAAAGAAGAATTTTAGAGAAAATTGAAGTACCTGAATATCAGATGCATCCATAGATGATTTCAAAAGTAGTTCATGATCTGGGTTCTGTAGTACTATAAACCACCAATCATCACTCAGAACCTTCTCTGTGTATTTCCTACATGTTCTAAATTGTTGTTAATGTGAAACAAGGCGCCAGAAGAAATCACTGTGGATGTAATCAATGCTGAGGAAGCTACTGCCATAACTCATATCTGAGGTTTCATCAATTCTGAGTCTGTGCTATTTAGTTCCAGTAAGTCACCAAGTTGAATAGATGAGCCCTTCCACTGTGCTGTCATGGACCAGTGACCAGATTGCTCTGGATGGCAATGTGTTCACATATGGCCTATATGAATATATTTGTATATATATATATATAAATATATATATATATATATATATATATATATATATATATATATATATATATATATATATATATATATGTGTGTGTGTGTGTGTGTGTGTGTTTATGTATATACACATGGACCATATGTGTTTGCATATAATATATAACAATAACATATGGTCTCCAGGTATTGAATGTATAGTTCTTCCCACAGTTATTTTGATACAAAAGTTTAAAAGGTTTGAAGGTTTTGTCTTGTCAGTCGTTTTAAGGCTGTTGTATACCTTACACTGTTGGCTTGGGTCCCTGAATTGCAAATGAAGTTGTTTTTCCCATTGCATCCAAGTTTCCTGATGGTTTCTGATCTCCATGTTTCTGTGTTTCTGGCAACTTGCCTCATATGTGGCAGAACCAAGGATGCTTCACCTCTCTAGAGAGCTCTAAGCACCGCTGGTAGATGGAACCTTGACATGGGGTTGAGCCAGTGATTCATGAGAGGTGTCAGCCTGGTCTCAGCCAGGTCCTCTTGTGTGACACACAGTGTGTTTGTATTACATTCTCTAGGGTCTGGGGAACCCAAGCTTCCTGGTTATTTGTTTTATCTTTATATTGATTCTGGGAAGCACAGTGTTTCTCTTGAAGTGTCTGACATAGTTAATTTATTTGAGTGGTCCTTTTGTTCTTTCAATTTTTCACCTTACCTGGATTAGAGGAGTACCAACATTTCTTGAAGTTTTCTTTTCTCCTCGGAAGCAAACATGTTTTCTTCTCATGTACTGTGAAAACAGCTCAGTGATCCCCCCATCCTGTCTTATACTTTTATTTACTGGTGCCTTACTGATTTTTGCATACAGTACCTAGTTTGTTAGTAACATCATGGTGTGAGTTCAGTAAACTCCAATGCTTGTAACACTCAACAAATACTTCCCAGCTATCCAATCCTGAATCTACTCTTTAGGAACTATAAAATCTCCACTGTGAAACTTAAGTGTATTTCTTATTTTTTGGCCTCTATTTTCTTCCAGGTCAATTAAGTTCTTTGTTATATTTGCATCTTTGCCTCAGTTTATATTAAATTGTGTTTTTAAATGAAAAAAAAGCTTTCTTACTCAAGAGACTAGTAGCAAATAGATACTGTCAGAGGCAGACAAATGAGTAAAATGGAGACCCATCATATGGAAGAAGTCTCTATAAATTGAGCTTGACTGGATTTCAGCATTGCCCTCCTCCTGAGCTGCAGTCCACTTGTGCAAGAGCACAATTATATGTATCTTATCAGTCAGTCACTTATACACTAGTTATGACCTCTCATACAAAGCTTGAATTTATTTCGGTGTTTGCTGAATAACAAACTACCTTTTAATAAAATGAAACATCTATTGCATACATCCTTTTCCCTGAAATCACAAGGTTATTTTGACCACACAGCATCCAATTACATAGCAGGTAAGTGGTGCAAAGTGCCCATGAGAAGAGACCACACGTGGGCAATTCATTACAAGCCCATTGCACCAACCTCTTACACTCGTGCCTGTTATTGTCCTGGGCAGAAGTCTTTTTTCCTGCGTTTTTCGATAGCTGTTCTCATTCTCACACAAGCCTGTTTTCATACATCTCATTAAGTTTCATGCTGTGTCCAGGTTATGACATTTCACATGATAGTATCCACACATGCTGTGCGCAGGTTAGCAGGGTAGTGTCATACTATACACTGTTGGGAGAAGCTAGAAAATCCTGTCATACACACACACACACACACACACACACACACACTGCATCCTTTGGCTGCATTTCCTGAGCTCCTGGGATTTAACATCTTAGTTAGTAGCCAGGGCCAAGTCATCAATATTTATTATGTTACGCTCTAATGTTGATAATGTTCTGAACAGTGCCTCTTTTGACGTAGTGCGGCCCTTCTTATTACGCTGTGTGCAGGTTACCATTTCGGAAAAGCATCACAGAAAGCCAGGTGCTGCTGCTTTGCCTCTTACCATCTGCTGTGCAGTTATTTTTAGTTCCTTCCTACATTAATCACCATGGCTGTGAGGACAAAGGGACTACAGGAGCTGCCTGTTCTGTTTATCCTACTGAGCACTTCTGAGTCCAGTTTTCCTTTCCTCATAGGAGACATCACTCAGCTCGTGCCTGACGACCCCGATTTAGGAGAAGTTATTCAGTATGTTGGTACCAATTAAGCCAGTTTATCATAGTTGATGAACGGACATGGAATGAGAAGTTTTGAGCAGAGCACAGAGAAAGTGGCAGGTTTTGCCTGCCACTTTAGGAATACAGAAATGTCCTGGCAAGTTTCATGATATTTGTGATGATATTAACTATTAAAGCAAGTTGTAGTTTAAAAAAATATAAGACCGGGCTGGAGAGATGGCTCAGTGGTTAAGAGTGCCGACTGCTCTTCCAAAGGTCCTGAGTTCAAATCCCAGCAACCACATGGTGGCTCTCAACCATCTGTAATGAGATCTGATGCCCTCTTCTGGTGTGTCTGAAGACAGCTGCAGTGTACTCACATATAATAAATAAATCTTTAAAAAAAATATATAGGACCAATAGCAAGTGTTTAGGATAGGTTACAATTACATGTGGATTTTTTCCTGAGGGGAGAACAAATCATATTCGGAGTTCAAAAGTGCATTTTGCTATAATTGCATGAGACACAAGACAAAAGAACATTTACTATCTGATCATTTTAATGTGTAACTCTAAAAATTTTATATATGTGCATATATATAAATTATATATATGTATTTTATATATACATGCACACAAGCACATAAGCACACACACAAACACACACACACACACACACACACACACTCAAAAGTAGACTAAAATGTATGTATCTCTTCACTTCTAAATGGATACCAGCTGCCACTTTCTAACCACAATTCTCTCAACCCTAAATTCTGGCACCCATGAATCAGCTCCTGACCACATCCCACTTGTATTTACACCAGAAGAATTACAGAACACCTAAACTTTTGGGAAAATGTACTTGAGATTGACCTAAGTAGTACAGGTTAACCATTCTTCCATGTTTATGGAACTAAATTCAATAGCAATAAAGTCACTTGTGCAAAATTTTCACATTTTGTTACCCTTGTATCCTGGAACGACCATGTGGGTTCCTCCAGGAGCTTTGGTTGACTAGAAACAGAATTGGTGTGAACACTGAGGTATTACTTTCCCTGGGAACAACATATTTTTTTCCTCAACATAAACATATTGATGTGGGATGATTCATTGTACTGAAAGTATATTTAGGTTTCTGGAAAATCTCCAGTGTTCTTTCAAGGTTGGCTGTTAGATTTTCTATCCTTTTATTTTAGGGCTTGCATAAGCCCCTAGCTGGGGAGGATTTAGAAAATATGAGTTAGTTAGAAAATACTGTCTGTCTAAATGATAAGAGTTGATGAACTGTATGTCAGGGATAAGCTGTAGAGAGTATTACTTATCATGCTGGTATACTCTTGTCCAAGTCTGCTTATTTGAAGACCTTGCATACAGAACAGTCTCAATGTGGAAGAATGTAACGGAAAGAGAAATAAGAATTAAAACAAACATATTTTGTGCTTTTCTTATGAGTCTAGTTATAAGGCACACACACAGCTCTTTTTAAAATTTTATAATACTTGAAGCATATTGTTAATGGAGTTTTACTCCTGAGGTAATTAGCATTCAGAGTAGCTGGAATTTATGGCAGCTTTGTACAGTTTCGCAAGTGAGAGAGACCATGTGTATTTTCAGTTCTTTTGTGGTGTCCTATCTGTTCAATGTCACTTGTTTTCTTTCAATCACTCTTCTACAACTGTAGGTTAAGTGTCATGAGACAATGTAATTCATATGCATGAATATTAGATGCTCACTAATGATCCTCTGCATTCATAATACAAAATTGAGCTCCGAGGATCCAGAATGTGTATTTATGAAATGGACTGGAAGAAAAAAAGTCTACTCCAAGCTGTGGGGAAGCTGAGAATGGTGAAGTCTGTTTCAAAGAAGGTAGTATTTGGGCAAGGGAAAATAAACGTGTCCTCAGGGAACATTGTGCGGAAAACGACAATAGGAAAGAACTGAAAAAGGTATTTAAGGAAAGAGGAGCAGAGAAGAGTGGATTGAGGGTGAAAGAAAGAAGTAGCCAAGGGCGGTGGCACTGGAATGAGGGTGGGTGGCGCTCTGAGGTGGAGACAGGGACCAGGAGAAGGGAGAGCCAAGCCAATCAGATGAGCAAGTATTTGGAACTCCTGTTCAGAATTACCAAGCAATTTGAATTGAGAAAAAAAAATGTTATTTTGATAAAACCTTGATGGGCTATGTTTATTTCACATTGATACTGCTCTAAACAAAATTTCATGAGAGTGATGTGAGTATCTGATTGGCAATGATCAAAATGGACCATTGTTAGCAAAATTCAGATGAACGAAGAAGGAAAATCTGAGTGAGAAGTATCTTAGAAGGTTTTGTCTTAAGTCCTAGTGACATCTACAGGAATGTGCTAATTAAAGGAGATTGATTTTCTCATTTAATACTCTTTAGTATGTGTTTGTAATTTCTGTGGCCTTTCTAAAACCTCATAGGCATTTTGCATTATGACACTTAATAAAACATTCTGTGAACTTTTTTTTAACTTTCTTTCTCTATCTAAAGAGTTAATCTTGCATCTGCTCTTTCCTCAAATAAAAGATTTATGGTGTTCCTTAAAGAGACACAGTATATATTAAGATTAAAAAAAATCTGATAGGAACTAAAAGAAAGCAAGAACAGATTAAATAGAAGAGCGTGTATCCTGAATTTCAGTAAGGTACGCAACTGTGTGGCATGGATTACCAGTGAGTTAATTAAAAAATATTGTGTGCCGCTAATGAAGAAGCATATTCAGGATATTCCGATAAGAATATAATTTCTGTTTATCTCTCTGTCTCTGTCTCTGTCTCTGCTCTTATTCTCAGATCACATCCAGAATTACTGGTCCAGGACTTACTTTCATTTGGAAACAAAAAAGTCAAATTTATCAAAAACGACTTCTGAAGTCTTTAATACCTGCTGCTGCAGTCGTCGACTTCCTGTGGGTTCAGCTAAGCTCTTCTGAGCTGCTCGCTCTCCACACAGCCACAATCCACCATCATGGTGAAACTCGCAAAGGCTGGCAAAACCCATTATGAGTTCAAGAAAATGGCTCCTCCCCCAAAGGAGGTGGAAGAAGATAGTGAAGAAGAAGGAATGTCAGACGATGAAGATAGCAGCAGTGGAGAAGAGGAGGCTGTCATCCCTCAGAAAAAAAGGCAAAAAAGGCTACCAAAACTCCAGCAAAGAAGGTGGTTTCACAAACAAGCAAGCAAACAAACAAACAAACAAACAAAAGGCTGTGCTTCCCACACCAGCTGAAAAAGCAGCTTTTACACCAACCAAAGTAGTTCCAACACCTGGTAAGAAGGGAGCCATATAAGCAAAAACATTGGTACCAACTCCTGGTAAAAAGAAAGCTGTCCTCCAGCCAAGGGGGCTAAGAACGGTAAGAATGCCAAGAAGGAAAACAGTGATGAGGATGAAGATGAAGAGGATTAAGATGACAGTGATGAGGATGATGATGAGGAAGAGGATGAATTTCAGCTACTGGTAGTAAATGGAGTGAAGCCAGCAAAATACCTCCTGTTGCTCCTGCCTCAGAGGATGAGGATGAGGAAGATGATGACGATGATGAAGATGATGATGGTTATGATGAAGAGGAGGAAGATAGAAGAAGTTATGGAGATCACACCAGCCAAAGGGAAAAAAGGCTCCTGCAAAAGTTGTTCCTGTGAAAGCAAAGAGTGTGGCTGAGGAGGAAGATGACTATGAAGAGGATGAAGAAGAAGAAGATGATGATGAAGAAGAGGAGGAGGAAGAAGAGGAGGAAGAAGAGGAGGAGGAAGAGGAGGAGGAAGAACCTGTTTAAGCAGCACCTGGAAAATGGGAGAAGGAGATACCAAGCAGAAAGAAGTCCCTGAAGTCAAGAAACAGAAAGCAGAAGTCTCAGAACCAACCACATCTTTCTATCTGTTCATTGGAAACCTTAATCCAAACAAGTCTATTGTTGAATTAAAAGTCTCCATTGGTGAACTTTTTGCTGCAAATGATCTTGCTGTTGTGGATGTCAGAACTGATACCAACAGGAAATTTGGTTATGTGGACTTTGAGTCTGCTGAAGATCTAGAAAAATCCTTGGAATGCTCACTGGTTTAAAAGTGCTTGGCGATGAAATTAAACTAGAAAAAACCGAAAGGAAGAAAGTTCGAGCTGCAAGAACACTTTTAGCCAAAAACCTCTCTTTCAACATCACTGAAGACGAATTAAATGAAGTGTTTGAAGATGCCATGGAGATCAGATTAGTCAGCCAGGATGGGAAAAGTAAAGGGATTGTTTATATTGAATTTAAGTCTGAGGCTGATGCACAGAAAAACTTGAAAGAAAAGTTGGGGGGGGGGGCAGAAATGGATGGCGATCTGTTTCATGATACTGTACTGGAGAGAAAGAACAGAGGCAAGAGAGACCAGGGAAGAATAGCACTTGGAGTGGTGACTCAAAGACTTTGGTTCTAAGTAGCCTTTCCTACAGTGTAACAGAAGAAACTCTTCAGAAAGTATTTGAGAAAACAACTTTTATCAAAGTACCCCAGAAACCACCTGGCAAATCTAAAGGATATGCATTTATAGAATTTGCTCAGTTTGAAGAAGCTAAAGAAGCTTTACATTTCTGTAATAAAATGGAAATTGAGGACTGAACAATCAGGCTGGAGTTGCAGGGACTCAGTGAGGGAAGTCAGCCATCCCAAACTCTGTTTGTCAAAGTCTGTCTGAGGATACCACTGAAGAGACCTTAAAAGAATCATTTGAGGGCTCTGTTCGTGCAAGAATAGGCACTGATCTGGAAACTGGTTCTTCTAAAGGGTTTGGTTTTGTAGACTTCAATAGTGAGGAAGATGCCAAAGCTGCCACAGAGGCCATGCAAGGTAGAGAAATTGATGGAAACAAAGTTACTTTGAACTGGGCCAACCCTAAGGGTGAAGGTGGCTCTGGTGGCTGAGGTGGAGGCAGAGGTGGAAGAGGCAGATTTGGCGGAAGAGGCAGATTTGGCGGAAGAGGCTGGGGAGGCTGTGAGGCAGAGGTGGCTTCCGAGGTGGAAGAGGAGGAGGGGTAGACTTCAAGTCACAAGGAAAGAAGACAAAGTTTGAATAGTTGCTTCCGCCCCATCCTTTCCCTCTTTATTTTGAAGAAAAGACTCTGGGGTTTTTACTCTGTTGCTTGTCCAATGACAGAGCCTTCTAAGGACATTCCAAGACAGTAAAGATCTTAAACTCCGAAAAAAAATTGACTTATGAAAATAAAACAATTGATGAGCTGTACCAACTTCATCCAGACTAGAAAAAGTAACATAAAGAATATACTGTGTCTAATTTTGACACAGTTGATTCCACAAATAAAGTTCCATTTATAAATATAATGGATGCCACAAATGCATTATTTCAAAATTATATGTGATACAATGTAACTGTGCCATTGTCCTTTAGTGAAAAAATGATTTTAAGATCATTGGCATAGAGGATATATTTATCTGCTTTTCAAATAAAAGATATGCCTTATTAAAAATATCATTTATCTTTAGAAACATTTCCACAATGAAAAACTAGGATGTGGAAGGTCTCTGTTTAAGATATAGGGAACTACATAAATATACCCCCTCCACAATAAAAAAGGGTCATTCAATCTGTACACTTTTCAGTTTCCTTCAGCCTATCAGAGAACTGAAGTTTCAAGGCAATTACATACACTAAGTTATCAAGACTATCTAATACTATCAATGAGAAATAAGATTTTTCCATACTTGGCATTACAAAAGTGTACAAGAGGAATACAGCTAAGATTTCATTAAACTCTTAAAAGTGGAGTGTGAACAAACTTGATAGTTTAAAGTAACGGTGGGCCCTAGACTGAATTGGGACCATTATTACCTGCAAGTACTTTATATTAGATTCTAAGAGGTTCTTCTAAGAAAGAGTTGAGGCAATCTGTGACTCTGAGGTCAGGTCCCTTAATGGATGGTAAGATGCTTCCTGGAGCTCAGGTAAACTTCCACAGGTTTGATGGATAAAGATTAGCAAATGCTGCCTGCATGCCGAAGTGGGTGGGAGGCAGAAAGACTCTTGCACGGAGGATTCTCAACTCTATGGGACACAAAGCACAAATCCTCATCAAGAAAAAGATAGCACACATATTCACACATCACCTATTGCAGTCATGAAATAAAGTGCAGCCATCATGAGTCAGGGAGGGCAGGAGTACAGAGAAAACTCTGTTTTTTAGCCTCAGGTACATAGGTATGTCTTTAAAGAAAAGCTGCATCAAGATGGCTGGCACTACTTTAGCGTGATGAAGCAGTGCTGGTGCTAAGTACCAAAAGCAGTACTGTAGTTTTGTAGAGAGTTATTTAAGAGTAAAGAGCAAGGGTCCACATGAGATGCAGGTCTAAAGGAATTATTGATGCCAGGACACACACATAGTGTGACTTCCACTTAGCAGTGCAGCCTAGCCCAAGCATAAGACTCAGCAGTCTGTGTCAAGACAAATGTGAAGCTTTCAATGATGTGGAGAAGATCACAGAAACACATAACTATGTACCAGCCTACCTCCTGGGCAGATTGAACAGAACATCTCATGAAAGAAAGAAATCAGAAGAGCCAAGCCCATGCATAAACAGGATATGAATCAGTCTCTCCTGTCTCTAGAAATAATTATGTGAATTAAATAAAAATCACAATCAAAAGGATGCAAAGATTAGCATACTCAAGGGATAAGCAACCCAAGTGCATATAGAGATGATCCAGATAGTTGAATTTCCAGAGAAAATAAAAAACAATTACACCGATTACATTGAATGATGTAGTAGAAAACTTGAACATTATTCATGAAGACGTGGAAAATTTCCAGAGTGAAGGTAAAGTGTAAAAAGATAAATAGAAAAAATTAAAGATGTAATATGAAAAAAGAAGCATTTTGATCACAAATTAGTCAGGAAACACCACTATACGTCAGGGGAAAAGATAAATGAAGTTAGATGAGTCCGCAGATGTTACTAAAGTTGAAATACAAGGAGAATACACAAAAGACACGATGGGGAATCAATGGCATTGTGAAGCAACATCTAACTATCCATCAGAGGAGAGCACAGGAATGGGATAGGAAGAGGATACTGACATAGCAAAGAGCAGAGTTATGCTGTGTAAAAATCATAGTCCGGGGCTCTCTATAAAGACAGTGGAGCCCATTTCAGGAAACCTCCAGAAGGAAGAATTATTCATGAATATTCTATTCTGACAGTTGCATATTAAAGATAATGAAGAAATATGAACAATCATTATGACCTGAAATTTAGAGGATGGGAATTAGCATTTTCACCTTGTAAAATGATCAGATGATAGCTTTAAGTGAACAAAAGAGAGCTGAATTTGGTTTCTTAGGTACTGAAGGAAGGGTAAGTTGGGGGAGGAATTAAACATCTCAAACTCAGATGGAATGTTATTGGCTTCATAGATGGAGACACACAAACAGGTGTCAAAGGCAACCTTCCAAGCTCAAATTTAGAAGTACTCTAGAAATACATATGTATTGTCCATATATTGAGTTACAGCAGTGGAAAAAAACAGAATAGTATGGACCTCCATGCAGATCAGAAGGTCTTGCTCAAGCCTTATGAAGTTAGCACATGTAAAAATCAAATTGGGAAAGGGGAAGGTGACAATCTCCTGGCTGAGGCCATTTTAGCCAGCACATTGTTGGAGATGCAGAGATGCTTGAGTCTTAAAAGATGAGCAATGGCATATCACACTACAAAGAGAGTCATCCTTGGGTGGAGACATGAGATGTTATGTGTAGGACAATATGTGATAGAATGGAGCATGTACAGCAGAGCCCACACAGTGCAAATGAGCCCCCAGAGTATTACCGTCCCAACCCTACAGTGGAACTGGGCTGCCAAATATCTTTCCTGCTCCATCCAGTTCTCGAAGTTTGAAGTGTATCTCTTATTTTGGGTGCTTTTGTCTACAGGTCTCTGTTCAAGGTCTCGGCAAGAATCTGACACTTCTCCAAAGGGGCCCTGGGAACCCTAATATCAGCAGTTACCAGTTGACGAGACATCCCTAAGGTAAGACTATTTTTCGAGTTTGTCAAACTTTTTACTCATTCTAGTGATTGTGACTCAAAATTGTAGAGACAGGTGGGAAGTTCAACACATCAGGGTCCCTGCCCTTGCAAGGATTAGCAAGATAGGCTAATCATGAATTGAAGTTAGAAATTTGCCCTGGGCAAACAAATAAAGTGTTCTTTTAGGAAGGCATAGGAGAAAATTTTGTGCTGCCCACAGCTACTGATAGGTCTTAGGTTAGCACGGATAACCTGAAAGGAACCATGGATATTTCCCTTCCTTTGCTTCTGTAATGAATGCCCTCCCCTTCAACCATTCAACTGTTGCCCTCCCTCTCCTACTTTCTTCCTCTCCTCCTTTTGCTTTTTTTCGACACTAGTGGGGATGGCTAGCTCAGGTTTAAGTGTGAGATGTCACATTTACTGATGATAGGTACCAAAGATCATCAAAGATCAAAGGAGCATGTGGGTCACAGGCTCCACATGCATCGGTGTATTCGGACATCTGGGTCTTGGTAGAAGTGGTCATATGGCTTTCCTGGATCTGGGGCATGTCTGGCCATAAGCTCTGCCCCATATTTCACTCTGGGTCTCCTTGTGCTTTAGTTTCGATTTGTCTTGCCTGTGCTTGTTTCCTCCCAGTAGACAACATAGACAAGAGCATCCAATCCCTAAGACTTACTACGGTTTACCCAGTCAGTCTGATTACATATACTCCTTTAAGTCAGATGTCAGAAACTCTGTTTCAGAACCATCATCCATTAAGCCCATGCTTATTATTTTGGAGAATGACATTAAGTTGGAAGTTTGGTGGTTTAATTATGATAATATGAACATGAGTTACAGGTTTAATTAAGGTTTGAATAACTGTTGGTTTTGGGCTGTGTCATTTGTCGAGTAGGAGAATAAAATTTACCTATTCAGGTTAGTCAAGTGGCAAATATTCTATTCAGTACTCCAATTAACTCAGGATTAAAATTTGCCATCTTAAAATTTATTTGCTAATTTAGTTATCTACTGCATCTTTCTTTGATCATTTGGTTTTCTGTCTGTGTATTGTAAAAATAAATATGATTAAATGCACAGAAATCAAAACAAAACATATAGCAATTTTAGGTTTACTTTCAAACTGTATTATACTGCAACTCTGTATCTTCATGAATTTGGAGTCAGATGGAATTCAAATTGAGACTTGAAGCCATTGAATATGTTTTGTTACAAATTTTTTGACCAAGGATTTAAGATCATTTTTTTCAATAACTGAATTCTATTGACTCATCTATTTTTACCTATTACCAGTCAAAAAGATGTAATCCACATTAACAATGTTTTCAAATGTGCTGAGATAACTCTATGCTTTTAGTTCCAGCTGTTATAAAGAAAATTTTTTTCAAAGGCTATCATTTTACACACAGTAGGAAGTAAAACTGCTTTTCTTCACCGATAAAACTTTCTCTAAACAGCATTAAAATGTGAAATGCATTATTAAATGTTTCAAGGAATATTTTCATTTCTTAATGCGCTCAATAAATTAAAAAAAACAATCCCTGAATGGTTACATTGTTTCATGCCTTGTAGAAGAAATCTTTCCAAACTGAACTCATCTTAACACTTAGAAGTTTTAGCTATCAAACAGAAAGGTGGCTTGCATATGCATAGACTGATAACATTGTCTCCACTTTAATTATTATGCATTTATATGTCTAGAATTACTCTATATTATTAATTCCATAGTCAAATTCCAATGTTATAATCTTGAGTTCTCAGCAACATCATTTCTTGTAATTCCACTGATATTGTAAATATTATCAAAGCCCGTCTTTTTAGCTGCATCACATGCCCCATATTTTCCAGTTGAAAAGGTCTTGTACATTGAGAAATAGTCCAGACTTGTTTTTATATCATATTGATATGCCTTTTATGATGGTGTCATAAGTTGACCATTTTTTTCCAAAAGAGTAAAACTTAGAAATAACATTATAGATTAGAGCTGGCAAAGCCAGGCAACTGGATGAAATGATGATAGATGTATAGTGTACTATGAAGCTGCGCAAATCAAAAGAACAATGTGAAGTAAAACTTTCACTAATCCAAGCAACAATAAACACTAATAATAATAATTAGAACCATAGAGCAGTCATTCAGGATCATGAGTTCAAGGACAAATTTTAATTCAGTATTTTAGTTAGCTTCTGTAATTATTTCTCCACAATAGCAGATGTTCATAAAATTATACAAAATGAGAGAAAAAGTATTACAGTTAAATTAAGTATATGTAATTGCTTTATGAAACTGAGTAATAAATTACATTAATGAATCAATAGTTACCAGGATTGCTAACATTTTCACAACATTAAAATGTTTAATGAAATATAACTTGCAGAAGCGATAATGAACAAGCAATAAAGGCTGAAAACTGTTATTAATACAAACTTTATAAGACTGATAAATCCTTACCAGGACCAACTACAGAGGAAAAAGGATTATTTTTTAAATGGTTATTAGAAGAGATAAAAATTAAAAACAAAATTACAGTGTAAGCATCAAAATTGTGCAAATGACTTTGTCAGACAAGCAATGACCTTGCCCAGTCAACGGACATGCAGAGACGTGTCTCCCCTCTTTGCCTTCTTCTGTTTGTAAGTTGACTTTCCATCCCATGTCTCACTGTTGTACTCAGGCTGACTTCCCCTCATGATCTTTCTGCCTCAGCATCAGGAATTTGCCTGGCTCGTAGAATTTTAGGAGTCATATCTTTAAAGTGTGCTTTAGTATGCCTGAGAATCATGCTGATATGATGAAAAAGCAGATTCTCATCAAATAAGTCGGTAGTGGGCATCCTTAGGTATATTTCTTGTGTAAAATATGGTTTCCAAGAATATGTATTTTTTGAAAGGGATTCTAGAATTTTAGAATTCTTTATTTAAATATTCTGAATTTCATTTTTAAGTCAGGATACAAAGTAATGAATGTGATTATGGCACATTCACATATATATTACATAAGAATATACAGCACATATATAATATGTATTATATAATACATATTATATATTAAGTATTTTTGTTTAATGAATTAATTAATTTTGTTTTTGAAGACAAGGTTCCAGATACTTAATACATAATATATGATATGTGATATATAATATATAACACACATATATAAGATATATAATATACAACATATATATTTATAAGATATAAGATAATATATAATATATAATATTTTATATATAACACATAACATCACACAACACATAACACAAAACGTATAATACATACCACATTTCCTTATTTATCTGTTGATGGGCATCTAGGCTGGTGATATTTATTAGCTATTTTTAGGAGTCCTGTGGACATTTAAATTGTCATTTTGATAACTCATTAACTTTTTTTTTCTTTTTTTTTTTTACATTGCAAATGGTTTCCCCTTTTCTGGGTCCCCACTCCCCGCAAGTCCCATAAGCCCTCATTAACTTTTTTATACATGATGTAGAAAGCAATCTTTTTTTTTTGATTTTTTTATTCGATATAATTTATTTACATTTCAAATGATTTCCCCTTTTCTAGCCCCCCACTCCCCGAAAGTCCCGTAAGCCCCCTTCTCTTCCCCTGTCCTCCTACCCACCCCTTCCCACTTCCCCGTTCTGGTTTTGCCGAATACTGTTTCACTGAGTCTTTCCAGAACCAGGGGCCACTCCTTCTTTCTCCTTGTACCTCATTTGATGTGTGGATTATGTTTTGGGTATTCCAGTTTTCTAGGTTAATATCCACTTATTAGTGAGTGCATACCATGATTCACCTTTTGAGTCTGGGTTACCTCACTTAGTATGATGTTCTCTAGCTCCATCCATTTGCCTAAGAATTTCATGAATTCATTGTTTCTAATGGCTGAATAGTACTCCATTGTGTAGATATACCACATTTTTTGCATCCACTCTTCTGTTGAGGGATACCTGGGTTCTTTCCAGCATCTGGCAATTATAAATAGGGCTAAAAGCAATCTTTTTTATCAGTTGACAGCGCCCGCGCTGCCGTGGTACCGAGAGTATCGGGCGTAGGCCTGGGGGATTAACAAAAAACACAGACACGGGTCATTCTGCAAGGAGAATGCCAAAACGTTACTGAGAGACCAGTAATATATATATACTAGAGGCCAGGGAAGGGAACAGGAGAAAACAATTATAGTCATAGACAGGCACCTGGGAAGTCCGTACCACACCAGGCAGGAAGGCAGGAATCAAGCTAAGCCATGGGATGTTTTGCTCTCAAGAAACCTGTGCAAAAAGCTCAGCTGGGGGTGTTGAGCCAAGCTCTCTGCTTCCCAACAATCAGTCTGGTTTTTGTTTTGTTTTTAAGACAAGGTTTCATTTTGTCTTGTTTTCTTGGACCTTGCTAAGTAAAGCAGGTTAGTCTTGAATTCATAAACGACTTGTATCCTGAGTACTATGATTGAAGGTGTATGATACCAGAACTATGCAGTCTTTTAGGACCTTTTTTTCCCGGAGTATAGCTTGTTTCTTGAAAACAACAGTTAGGTTTAGTTTTTAAATCTTGTCATTCATTGTGCTTGGTGCTTTATTGAATGAATTTGAAACCATTTCATTTAAGATGATTATTGACCAATGTTGATTAATCCTTACAGTTTGGTTGGCTGTTTTTCTGGTTGCTTTGGCCATTGCTTATTCTTTGTTTTTTCACTTTGCTGATTTATTTTTGGACATGACAGATTTCTTCCCAGCATTCCTCTGTTGTTCTGTTCTTCTCAGAACAGAATTTATTCTTTCCTGAGCTTTTATGATTTAGACCATCTTTTCCCCTGACTATGCTATTCCTTAGTACATTTTCTAAAGTGCTAGTTTAGTAATCATGGAATATCTCAGTTGTGCCTATCTTGAAATGTCCTTATTTCGTTTTCTGTTTCAAACTATAGACTCATCTTGGTTATTTGCCTTCAAAGCTTTAAAAATCTTTCCCCTTCACTTTTTAGTATTACTGAAGAGAAAATTGAAGATATTCTTCTTATTTTTTTAGTATAAATCTATGTAAGAAAGTTGAAAAAGAGAACCAGGAGTTAACATGTGTTATATAAAGTACTTCAGGTGTTGGACATTGGGGCAGCCTTAGCTTTTTAATCAGACATGAATATATGAAGAAGTTAGGTGAAACTGACTGGGATGTCACACCTGAATAATGATGTGAAACTTCAGTTTGGTTCAGGCTAAGGACATTCCTGAGAGGTGATTTAACCTGAAAAGGAGGAAGCAGGTGTCTGATGAAGCAAATGTGATCACTGGTTGCTTATTACCAAGACTGTAACTTTTCTAGAATTTTGAGGCAGATAGAGCATTTCAAGACTCAATTTGCCTGAGATCTTCTTTTCCCCCAAAGAATACATTTCTGTGCTATGTACTATGTTAGTCCAGTTTCTGTGGTAGGAGTAAGTGCCCGATATAACCAACTTAGAAAATATAATTTTGGTTCTTAGTTGCCCCATTGCTCTAAACCCGTATCCAGGAAGCATAGCATGGTGGTTGGGAAGATGCAACGGGGGAGGCAGCTCACCTCATTGTGGCTGGGTAGCAGATGAGATAGAGAAGGGGCAGGATTGGCTACATCCTGTCTAGGGCACATCTTCCCTCCATTAAACACCACCTCCTGAAAATCCTACAAGATCCCGAGAGTGCCATGGCCTGGTGTCTAAGCCTTCAACATTTATACTTTTAAGGAATACTTATCCATGCCACAGTAGGTAGTTGTGCTTCTGAATTGTTAATTGACACACTTATTTGTTTAAATCATCCTAATAATCATGGGCACAGTACTTTAAATACTATAATTTTAAAATTTATATGGACTAATGGAAATGACAGAACACTGGTGTGGGTATTGATCAAGTAAGGGTGACAACATACTGAATGTCAATCAAGTCTGCGAGGATGTGGTACCTATGGAAGGGAATGACATTCTACAAGTTTTTGTTATGTTTGTAATTGAAAGCTCCTGGCATAGAAAGAAGATATTTAGAATAACTTAAAACATATTATCCTTTTCCCAAAGACTACCTGGGAAGGTATAAAATACATATGATAAATTATGTGTTCAGAAATGATGTGTTCAGGAATTTTATTTGCACATAGAACTTTTTTTTTGTTTTTTGTTTTTTTTTTGGATTTGGTTTTTTTCGAGACAGGGTTTCTCTGTATAGCCCTGGCTGTCCTGGAACTCACTCTGTAGACCAGGCTGGCCTCAACCTCAGAAATCCGCCTGCCTCTGCCTCCCAGAGTGCTGGGATTACAGGCATGCGCCACCACCGCCCGGCTGCACATAGAACTTTATCCACAAATTCAAATGCAAATTGCCATGGATTTTTTTTTTAGCACATTTCTGTTGTACTATATAAAATTCAGTGAAATTATTAAACTGTTCTTGCTTTTTTCAGTGCTTCTGAGCCCAGTGTGTTTATCCTTTTATGTACAGCATCTAAGGTTACGATGGGGTCTTCTCCTTTCTAAGGTATCAATAACAAAAAATGGATCAACTAAGACCATATCATTAGGAGAATTCTTAGATTAGACCTAGAAATGATACTCCTTACTTCAATTCACATTCCAGTAGGCAAAGGCCACACCTTTTCCCACACCGAGGAAATACATGTTGCCCTTAGACAGACTTCTTGTTATTAGTCCTCATATGTGAAAAGAGGAATAAGTTTCTATTAAGTGAGGGATATTATGCCTTTCCTATAGAATCTGAACTCTGAGTCATACATTGATTGGTCACTAATGGCAAGAAGCCATTTTTTCTTCCAGATCTTGAATTAACAGTAAAAATGCAAGAATGTAGAAGATCTCTTCAGAACCTGTTTATTAGATATTTATCTTTTGAACATGCAACATAAATGAATTAATTAAACTTATAGAGGATCTCCAGTTAGTGGTGGTACAATTTATGACTTTTTTATGTTATGGTAGTTGAAAAGTGATATGAATTTGATAGAGATATACTTTCAAATTTATTTTTTCACTTTCTTCCTTGTCTCATGATATGTGGTACGATGCTACTCTTGTCGATGCTGGACAGCAGAAACAAGTTGCTCTGTGTTACAGAGTGGAACAGCATGCTGCATGCCTAACCATGTCTCATATGCTAAGCAGATAAAATGCATTTTTTAACTTGCAATAATTTCAAATAATGATAGACTTATTAGGGCATAATAGTATATAACTCCATGAGTAATCAAGGAACATCTGTGCAAAATGACTCTCCCTTTTGTGTTGTGTATGTTTACTTTTGAAGAAGTATCATTCTTTTCCTGAGAAGAGAGAAAGTAAAATATTCTGAAGTGACGGTAAAGCCAATAAAAATATATCTAAGAATCTGAGTGTTGGTCATCATGAGGCCAGGTATTTCAGTATCTCAATTACTGACAATATTAACCAAAGCTGGCAAGATTTCCAAACTAGACTTATCTTGGGATTGCATTCTTGGTTGCTATGCAGTCATCACCAATGCATTCATTTTCAAGACAAATAAGACATATCAAGTGAATCCCATTTGGAGAACTTTGAAAAATACATTGTGTGGTAAGGCTCTGGAGGCTCCTAGCAACACCGATGTTAGGGACGAAGGGCTTCCTTTGGGTGGCTAGACATGCATGCATACACGTGGATACACATGATTATTTTCCTGGAAAAATTATTTATTATATTTTCAGAATGTTTAATATAAAAGGAAACAAAGAACAGACTTAAGTCCATCTTATTAGATCAAGAAACAATATGAAAATTTACAGCTGAGGTATAAAGAATGATTCTGGATATTGTGAGTTACACAAAACTTGTCTAGTGTGTGGCAGCTCCTCAGGCAGCAAAAGGCAGAGTTCTTCAGTGAAACTGAGTATGTTAACTGTGGGGTGTAATTGAGCAGTTGTGGCCTCTGAAACATGGGAGCTAAGGTCCTCAGCTAGCAGATATTCATGAAGAAAAATGGTTGTTATGTAAAAGTTTAAAATTAACAGTGTGTCTTCATATGCCATCTAATAGGTTAAGGGGAAAACATGGGAAAGACCCTCAAGACTCAGAGCAAAACTGAGGAAAAAGAAAGGCCTCTCCCTCCTCCTTCCTCAACACACTTCCCACATTTTGCTCTGAAGTAGGTCTGGAAAGGATTCCCTTTGGTGCCATTTTTTAAAGGAGAACTTAGAAAGCATTTCGTGGAGGGTGGGTAGGTGGAAGAGTTTCAGGAATGCTTCGGTGAAGGGCTGTCTGGAGCCAGGACCGGATCCCAGCCTTCTTCTGGAATGATGCACCTGGGGTTGGAATGTGGGGCTAAAGTTTGAGGGTTTATTGGCCTTTTCTATCCTATTCTGTCACATCTGTGATTTTAGGCACTTCATTGTTAAACTGTCTGTGTTTAGGTCTAAGTCAGGCCATTTGTTACTAGGAACAGTATTAGAGTCAGAAGTCAAGTCACTGGTTTTGGTATGTTTACATGAAAAGGACCATATTTGCTGTAATGGTATTATAGAGATCTGCTGTATAGACAGTCATTGTATATACATAATTAGATCATTGGTTCAAAAAATACTTTGAAGGTGAAATCTCAATTGTTTGAAGTATTATTCATTTTATTGCATTGCGGTTCTTTTGTTTGGTGTTTGATTTTTTTCTAGTAAGTACTAATTAAGACCAATCTTGAT
The DNA here is from genome assembly GCF_947179515.1 of Apodemus sylvaticus. Lineage (NCBI taxonomy): Eukaryota > Metazoa > Chordata > Mammalia > Rodentia > Muridae > Apodemus > Apodemus sylvaticus. Next base: position 44,279,527 of record NC_067478.1, on the reverse strand, counting down.
AAGATATTCCACTTGGTTTATTAAGTTAAGTTTTGCAATATTTTCCATGTGTCTACTGTACATCATTTATAATGAGCTATGAGAATCCATAGGGAGTATGATCTTGCCTTCACATGGCCTTGGGGGAATTGTGTTATAAATGATGCATTAAAGGCATGAGGATTTTAAAGAACTTTGAAAAGGTTCACTTAAAAGAAAAACATGAACCTGAAACATTTCATAAGAGAGAGAAAAAGAAAGAGAGAGAGAGAGAGAGAAAGAGAGAGAGAGAGAGATCTGAGGAGAGTATTATAGGAGGAGCAGTAGTTGGAAGGTAAACAGCAGTGAAGATAAGGAGATACCACAGAGAGAGTTGTAGCTAGGGATCCATTATCTCTATGACTAGAATGAGGAGGGAAAGTCAGGACAGTGAAACAGGCTTCTGCTTTAGGCAGCTGGAATTCACTATGGATAAAAAGCAGTATTACCTGCTAAATGACATATTTTCATCTGACAAATTCTCTTTCATTGTCAGTAGAGAAGATAACACATGTCCGGGTGAAAGTCACACCACAGATTTGCTAACTTGGACATTAAATCTGTAACTAAGCATTCATGAACAGATTGTTTCCATGTGGGAATCTTGTCAATACCAGCCTTCTCAGTGGTCTTCTGGAAGAATGTGCTGTTCTATATTCTGTAAGAGGATAGAGAACTCTGTTTAGGTAAGGAAATTGCAGGCAATAATTTTGACTTTAAAACATTATTTTAGTTCATTCATCTGGGAGTAAAATATAAATATTTTTCCTTCCCTTTTACATCACTCAGAGTTGTTGTAGACATAGGTTCTCCATTCATAAAGATCAACAGGAGGTAATATAGGACATATTTAATTCTGTTAATGACACACATTTTCCAGATGACTGTCTCAGTTGATTCATGGTTAATTCACCCTTTTCTGAATTATGGTTGAGATAGGTAAGTCACAGAAATTTGCTCTACATTACATTATAATCTCTCTGGAATACAGACATGGCCTTTATACATGCACACACCTTTAATCTCTAAGAATTAAGGTAAGGTTAGTTTGTATAAGGAAGCAGCCATTTTTGAATATGACATGCAATTGAAAACAGACAAAATGATGAACTAGAGAAAGATTCAACAGAATGAATCAGAGATAGTATGTGCCCAACTCTCATGAGAACAGCACAAGAAGAGAGAACAAGGTAGATTCAGATGTGTGTGTGTGTGTGTGTGTGTGTGTGTGTGTGTGTGTGAATTTTACAGGGTCAGTTTTACAGAGAGAGGTTGCAGAGAGAACAAGCTAGACACAGGTGAAGATAGAACAAGCTAGAGATTAGAACAAGACTGCCAAAGCAGAACATGTGGCAAAGCAGAACAATTCAGCCAGAAGCTGAGAGAATCCATATTGAATCAGTCAGCTTGGAAGATTATATTGCACTGAGGCCAGAAACTTCCAAACATAGGCCTAGAGATATTTAGAACAAAAAAAGAAATGCTCTGTGCTCAGCCCAAACTGTGTGTTCATACAACTCTACATTTATAATTAGTATTATTTCTTAACTTGCATCATAAAATTCTATTAATAAAAATAAAATAGAATCATGGAAAATAATATCTTATATATCTGTTTCTAGCTATTTTTTTCTTGAAAAAGCATACACTTACTAGTAATAATGAAAAAGTTTCTAGTTACTACTTTACCATTATTTAAAATTACCAGTAGTCTAACATTGAATGTATAGGCTTAATTTTTCAAACAACTTACTAGCTAGATGAGGAAGTAAGAAAAAATGATTAATGTGTGACCTTTCCTCAGTGATAGTTTATCCAATTTCCTTACTGAAGGTTAATCAAAATTATTACAGCAACTTTTAAAGATCATATGTGATGCTACCCAGCCTTCAGGGCCCTCTTTTAATTATGTTTATTTTCCATTAAATACAATGTTACATATTTTACTAAAGGAATTATAAATGAAGAAACTTCAAAGGAATGAAAATACAATATGGAGCATAGAAAACCCTTAGAGAGCGTGGGACCAAGTATGTCTGCAGGAGCATGATTCCAGGCTGACCCACAAAACTGTGATTATCTGTCAGCAGGAGTTTCCTCTGTAGGGAGAAAGGGAGGGAAAATAAAAATTTGTGCTACTGGGCAGCTTTCCATATGAACCTGAGAAACAGACCTGCCATTTTTTGTCTGTACATGTATTATGTTTGAATGTGTGTGTGTGTGTGAATTAAGTGACTACAGCAATCCACCATAGGATAAATCACTCCTGCCTCATTGATGTATTTAAAGTTGTGAGTAAAATATGAGAGTCAGGTTGGTTGCCTGTCTCTAACATGCTGCCCTCTAGTTGTCTTTGGCACAGAAGTATGTGGAAGCTGGAAGATCGCTCTAGTGTGCTGCATGTGCACATTCTGAGAAAGAAATGCAAACCATGTCTGTCCACTTCAAAGTTTCTCCTGGGATGCCTTTTACTTTCTGTGCAATGTCAGTTATCCCATAATATGCCCAAGCTTATTCTCCCTGTAGCTGTGGAACCCCATTGAGCCACTCATCTTTCTGTTCACACAGTGTCCTAAATTACTCTTCTCCGTGAACCCTGCTATAGTTTCTGCAAGTTTCAATTTCAACTATTCCAGAGAAACACTCAGAAATTTGCCTCATTTGTCAGTGTAAAACACATAAAGTAAGAATGTAGCAAACACCACGTGAATATTAACTTATTGCATATGTTAAGGAAAAGAGCTGTTAACATTTCATAGGCGGGATTGCCTTTTGTTGTCCAATATTTCCTCCTGTGGGTCTGAGCACCCTTTCTGTCCTGGCTGAGGGGACTGTTTTAGACATGCTGTGTTCTGTGCCCTGAAGAGCTGCCGTATGATGCACCTGACCTCTCCCCATCCATCAGTTTAACACCGCTCCAGGTTCTGTGTGATGGACACAAATTAGACACAGCCTCTATCATTTTGCGATCTAACAGAGGATTAATATAATAATGACATAAACATATATTTTAAAGACCCTTAAGTCTGCTAAATGAAATGAGGTGCAGAGACTCACTTAAGTCTCCACTGAGGTGGCAGTCATTTCTGCAGCACTTAACATTCCATATTAAAATAAGGATGTGAATCTGCAAAGGACTCAATTTGATAATTTTGAAACAGAAAAAAAAAACAACTGAGGTAAATACTAGGTAAAGATGACTAAGTCTAAGACCCAGATCTCTAGTGTACCATGCAATAACCTTGAAACTTTCCTTCAGTTTTTTGTAAAACAAAATTTCTGCCAGAATGAGTCAAAATGGGCATTTGTAACCACATGACTCTTATACAGTTCTCTCTGTGCTCTCCTCTTGGGTACATTGGGTACATCTTACATGTCAACTGAAAAATATCATCTAGTTTATGAAGGAAGCATTCATTTATGTTCCAAACAAGGCAACTGGATATTCATTCATAACCTCATGATCATGAGAAGTCCACAATGGGTTTGTGCATAGTAGAAGCAGTCATTGAACATTTCACAGTTGATAAATGTGCATTCCTGAGTTCACGCTTGTGGTGAGACAAACTAGCCATTAAGCCAAACCATACCCTCAAATTATACCCCGGGATTCCCTAAAATTCAATGGTAGCTGTTTATTATTTTTTTCTGATTACTATTACTACTATAAAATATTCTTTAGTTCAATGAAGTTATTTATAGAGATGGGTTAGTCTTTAAGCAATGTACTAATTCTGTGAAAAAAATAGAATATTCAAGATAGCATGCTGGGGACTAATTTTTTTCATTATTCCTATTACCAACTCATATCTCTCAAGTATGCGAGTACAGGTTTTTATAAGTTGCACAATCGTAAGTCTTAGGGACATTCAAGAGAGCCATAAGGGACAATTGAAAAGTACAAAATACAGTTATTTCAAGGTTAGGCAAAGTCACATATTTTCCTTGGTACCTTTCTAATGTGCCTCAGTTTATGAGTACCACGTATGTGTCTAGGGGAAAGCCTTCATTTTATCTTCCATGCTATAAAGAAATACACAGATTATGTGGTTGGGACCAACTCTTTGTTATTGTCACTCAGTTTAGACTTTGGTTTTCTATTACTTCCCTCTTGTATAAACCCACTCTCACTGAATTTGAAACACCTGGTCTAAAAATAAGAACAATCACATTTCCACTTAGTATTTCAAAGGAGTGTGAAGTGAAGAATAAGTAAAATGATGTCATAAAAGAACCTCTATTGTACGTGAAGTGCTATGCAACAAAATCTGTTTTCTCTAGTGGAGAAGATGACCTTGGATAGAAAACTCATGAGATAATGATGCTATATTTGTAATCAGTGGCTCTTACCTGTCGGCTCAGCTTGAAGGCGTGGATGAGAGCCTGGACTGGAAGATGCAGAGCTGATGAACTCAGCATAAACAAATCTAGAATCAGTTTTTCTAGAAAGCTGCAAAGATGTGTAAGGTATTCTTGCAATGAGTGGAGGTTTTCCTATTTTTGAATGTGTTGAATTTTGATTTCTAGGCACCACTAGGCTCCTTGTTCTTTTCTTCTGAATAACAATATTTTATCATATTTCATTTTACTAGATTCAACATTGCTTTACCATTTCAAAAGACCTTTTGCATTTTAATCAGTTATTTAAAGCAAGTAGCCTCCTTTTTACATCACATTTGAGTTTGAAGAAACTGTTACTCATGTTTTTATTGCCGATTTCACAAACTGTAGTCCCATTTAAGCATGTGCTATGCCTTGTGCTATGTCTTAAGGAAAATTCAAAGGTGAAAATTGTAGTGTCCAAGTCCCACTTAGTGTTAATATAATTTAACTGAAGAGAGAACAATTGTTGTACCAACTTAGGGGAGTGACTTTACTATGGGGCAGGATAAAGTTGCCCAATGATCACACAAGTCAGCAAAGCCCAAGATTTTAGAAAAGATATCCCAATGCAAATGCAATCAGGAAATTGCATGAAAAAACAGTGTAATTCTTCTCCTTTGGATTGCTTCTCCAAAAGAGAGGTAAGAAAGATTATGTCTAAAGTACAGGAGATCTTTTTGGGTATTTCTTTATGCTACCATGTCCTCTGATTAAAATCATTGGGAAACTACAACAACCTAATCTAGGTTGGATGACAAAGGGAACCTTTGGGAATGAAGGTATGGATCATTCCTTCGTGAAAAGAACAAACCTCCTGAAGTGATTGGTGAGGAGAGAGCAAATAGAGTATGGGGAGTTGAGAAAGGGACTTTTAAATACCAGCTAAGTTAGTGAGTCCAGTCACAGAAATGAGGATTATAGTGAACATAAGTCTTTCTGTCATATTTTGTTAAGGATATGATTTCCAGATATTTGAGTTTCTTTCCTCAGTTTCTTTATCATGATATGTAACATCAATTAAGAGATGATCACTTGAGATACCCCATGAATGTTTAAGTGGCATTGCTACCTATTCTTAAAATTTATAATGCATTTGCAGTTTTATGTGTAATAGTGATATCATATTAGACATAATTATGATTTGGTTAAATATATAATGTATCTGTGACTGTACATGAGACAGTAATATCATATTAGGAATAATTATGACCTAGTTATTATTTTTATTTGGAAACTAAGCATGACATAAGGAGATACTATTGGATGTTAGGTTGAAAAGGAGTGTATCTGTGATAACTCTTCTTGGTTGTCAACTTGACTAAATCTGGAATTAACTAAAACCCAAGAAGCTAGGTATAGCTGTGATGGTTTTTTTCTTAATTAAATAATTTGCAGTGAGAAGACCCACTTTTAATCGGAGTTTTTCAGGTAGGAAGATCCACCTTAAATCTGGGCCATATTCTGGTGGCAGCCTATATAGAGGACATGGGAGAAGCAAGCTCTTTCTCTTTGTCTTCTTGTTCTCACTCTCACTGGAACGTCCTTCCTTTCACTGGCAGTTGAGAATAGTTCTTTGGGATTCTAGTGTGTGCTGAAGACCAGCTGAGACAACTAGCCTCAGAGACTATATTCTTGGACCTTCCATTGGTAGACAACAATTGTTGTACTAGCTGGACCACAGTCTGTAAGCCAAACTAATAAAAGCCAACCACCTAACTCTGTGTGTGTATTTATAAATATATATTCATAAATTCTATTCTTTTAGAGAACACTGGCTAATGCAACTCAGTTCTCACTTAGTGTTCATATAGTTCACTGGAAGAGAGAGAAATACTGTACCAGTTTACAGAAAATAGTGATTTTTGGTGTGGAGCAAGAATAAAGTTACCTAATGGTCATGCCAATCAGTAAAGCCCATACTTTTAGAGAAATTATCTCAATGCAAATAAAATAAAATATACTAATTTTTGGCAATTATTTTTACTTCAACTTCATTGGTTTACAATCTAATACTTTTTTTTTTTGAGACAGGTTTTCTCTGTGTAGCCCTGGCTGTCCTGGAACTCAGTCTGTAGACCAGGCTGGCCTCAAACTCAGAAATCCACCTGCCTCTGTCTCCCAAGTGCTGGGATTAAAGGTGTGCATCACCACCGCCCAGCCAATCTAATATTTTATGGGGAAAAACATTAAAAATACAGTGCAAGAATTATATCTGACATATCCAAAAGTGCCTAAGAAGTCTCAGGGAATCAGTTTTAATCTTGAAGAACAAATTTTGAAACAAGGGAGGAAGCAAAGACTGGGTTTTCCTACATGAAAATAGAAAAGAAGAAACTTGTTGAGTGAAGCGATTTGATCCCCTGTTCCCTCACATTCATTTTTTTGTCGTAATAGCCGTTGTATTCAAGGTTCATGTATATTTTATTCTTCCTGAAAAATACTTGTGCAGGAAGAATTTTTACTGTCTTCATTAATGA